>NW_026590863.1:0-2002 GCF_907164565.1 Psammomys obesus | reverse complement strand
GTGTGTGTGTGTGTGTGTGTGTGTGTGTGTGTGTGTGTGTGTGTATTGCCTGCATATATGGGATTCATGTCAAGAAAATAAACAAGATGAATCATTTCATCAGAACTAAGACCTGTAGAATAAGAATAAAAAAAAAAAACTAGGTCTAAAAACTGAAATTAGGAACTCAATATATCAATAACTACATAGTGTATCTAGTGAGGACAGAACTAGCAAACTGGAAGGTGAGCCACAGAAAATGCATGGACTGGGGCTGAGGTGATGGTTCACCAGGTAAAGCGCTGGCTCCATAAGCATGGAAACCAGAGTTTGGATCCCCCAGAATCCGTGTAAAAGCTGGTGGGCATGGTGACCTGCCTGTAATCCCAGAGTGTGGGAGGCGGAGACTGGGGACCCTCAGAGCAAGCTGGCTACCCAGCTGTGGTGGTTTGAATACAAATGATCCACGCAGACTCATAGGGAGTGGTCCTAATAGTAGGTGTGGTACTGCTGGAGTAGGTGTCTGGCTTTAAGGGTTCAAATGCTTAAGGCAGCCCCAGTCTCTCTCTCTCAGCTCCTCCTCCAGCACCACGTCTGCCTGCGTGCTGCCATGCTTCCTGCCATGACGATAATGGACAAAACCTCTGACCCAGTAAGCCAGCCTCAATTAAATGTTTTCCTCTATAAGAGTTGCTGTGG
Organism: Psammomys obesus; assembly: GCF_907164565.1. Lineage (NCBI taxonomy): Eukaryota > Metazoa > Chordata > Mammalia > Rodentia > Muridae > Psammomys > Psammomys obesus. Next base: position 1,324 of record NW_026590863.1, on the reverse strand, counting down.
TCATGGTGTCTTCACTGCAACAAAACTCTAAGACAACAGACTAGATGAAACAGGGAATTCTGGGTTCCATGAGAGACCTGGACTCACTGTATAAGGTGGAGTAATCAAGGACGACAACCAACATTAACTCAGGTCTCTATACACGCATGCACAGACATGTACTCCCAAACATGAACGTGGACACATATATGTACACACCACACATAAACAGAAGCAAAAGAAAATTACATAGACTAAAATCTCAACAGAAAAATACAGAAAGAAAATGATAACACAGAAGACAGTGGGCAATATCCAGTCTGTTTGTAAATGGGTTTCTGGAAGTAGAAAACATAAAGAATGGAACCAAAGAAATATGTTAAAAAAATTTTTTTTCAAAAAAAAAAGCACCTTAAAAAATTATAAACCTCAAGAAGACTAAATAAAAAGAACATTACACCTGAATACAATGTATTGAAATGAAGAAGAAGAAGAAGACGACGACGAAGAAGAAGAAGAAGAAGAAGAAAAAACTCAGACATATAAAGATAATCTTAAAGCAGCCAGTGGAAGGGGCACTTACTGCCCTTGCAGAGAACCCTCAGTTCCCAGCATCCAAGTCAGGTGGCTCACAACTGCCTATAACCACAGCTCCAAGAAACAGGAAGCTCTTTTGGTCTCAGCAGCCACAGGTACTCTTGTGCACATACCCACACAAGACACACATATGCACATTGTTTAAAATGCTTTTCTTTAAATAGCAAGTGGGTTGGGAGGCAGGATATTCACTACCTTCAAAGCAGCCACAAGAAAAGAGGTGGCTGACCTCCGTGGAAACCACTGAAAATGGTCTGCATAACATCTTGCAAAGGGTTGGAGAAAAGGCTACTGCCAATTCATAATTATAAACCAGAAAAAAATAAAAAGACGCTTTTACACACAGACATTCCTGACAAAAGAATACTGAGTAGAATACAAAGACGAGACCTTCGGGTAAAGGACAGAGAGTGTCAGCGGGAACTGCAGGGAAGATTAGAAAGCAACGGAGAGGACAAACTGGTACTGACTACCTAAGAGGACAATAATGCTACGTGAGATGCAAGACAGATGTGGGAAGGATGAGGGGTGGATTAGTGGGTCAAGTTGTGAGTATGAGGTCCTGAGTTCTATCACCAGAACCCACATGAAAAATCAAGGTGAAAAAAAAAGTCATACATCTGGGAAAGGACTGGTAAGGAGGAGGGCATCTTGACAGGAAGAAGATAAGGAAAGGGAAAGGAGAGAGTAATAAGGACGTAGTGTGTGTGTGTGTGTGTGTGTGTGTGTGTGTGTGTGTGTGTGTGTG
>NW_026590862.1:0-1213 GCF_907164565.1 Psammomys obesus | reverse complement strand
GAAGGTTAAAAATTGCTTGACTCATATGATGGATTCTATAAAATCATAAAATCTTCAATTCCTCTAAACAGTATTATTTGATAAAAGTACATTTTCATATTGATCTGCAGGAAATTTGCCCCACAAAGTGGTTAAATGCCTGGGAAACAATAGGTAGTGAGAGTCTCTCCACACCATGACATATACATGAGGGATACAGTAATGGCAAGCATGGAAAGGCATATCAAGAGCATGAAGCAATCAGGAGAAAAAATTCCTGGGGTGCATGCCTTACAAGGGCAAACTCATCAAAGCCATGCAAATATGGTAGGCTGCCTTCAGAAAGCTTACTTTCTTGCCATAACTTTGTCTGCTTGGACCATTCCAGACAGAAATCTTAGATCCAGAAGTCTGAAAAAATTGATGATTCATGGCAGCAAGTTTACTGAGTAGTTGAGCATCTTAGATACTGTTTGCAGAGAAGAAATGGAACAGAGTCAGCAGAAAGCTGTCACAAAATGGGATGATTAGGAGGAAACTAATCAAGAAATGTTGTGCAACAAGATTCCAATATTTCACAGACCAGTCACATAGCAGCCTTGGGACTGATAAGACCCAGCTCCAGACAGGAAGTTGCCAACTATGCACATTGACAAGGACACAGAGCTAGCATTGGCTTGGTCCTTCCACAGAGCCTCTGTAAAAAGCATGGACTGGACTGGTTCCAAACAATTGATATTTCTTTTCTTCCTACAGTATGACTTTAGAGGATTTCCTGAGTTTCTATGTTAGACATGGTTGTTTCTTTACCAAATATAGTTTGCTTGTCTGTGGTTTTGATAAATTATATGCTCACATGTATTCACCAGAAGACTATTTTTCATCTTCCTCTTTGCAAATCATTCCATGAAAAACTTTCTGCAGTGATGGCTTAGTTGTCATGAATCACCCTAATTTGTGTTTATCTTGAAATACCCTTATGTCTCCATCAATTTTGAAAATAGCTTTAGTAAAGATCTATTCCCAGTCTGTATGCTGTCATTTTGTTCTGATGGCAGTGTCCTTTTCTTTACAGAAGCTTTTCAGTTTCATGAGGTCCCATTTATTGATTATTTATCTTAGCCCCTGTGCTGTTGGTGTTCTGTTCAGGAAGTTGTCTCCTGTGCCAACGAGTTCAAGACTCTTCCCCCCTTTTTTTCTAACAGATTTAGTGTGTCTGGTTTTATGTTGAGGT
>NW_026590861.1:0-1009 GCF_907164565.1 Psammomys obesus | reverse complement strand
AAGCATGGAAAGGCCTATCAACAGCATGAAGCAATCAGGAGAAAAAATTCCTGGGGTGCATGCCTGACAAGGGCAAACTCATCAAAGCCATGCAAATATGGTGGGCTGCCTTCAGAAAGCTTACTTCCTTGCCATAACTTTGTCTGCTTAGCCCATTCCAGACAGAAATCTTAGATCCAGAAGTCTAAAAAAATTGATGATTCATGGCAGCAAGTTTACTGAGTAGTTGAGCATCTTATATACTGTTTGCAGAGAAGAAATGGAACAGAGTCAGCAGAAACCTGTCACAAAATGGGAAACTAATTAATTTGGAAACTAATCAAGAAATGTTGTGCAACAAGATTCCAATATTTCACAGACCAGTCACATAGCAGCCTTGGGACTGATAAGACCCAGCTCCAGACAGGAAGTTGCCAACTATGCCCATTGACAAGGACACAGAACTAGCATTGGCTTGGTCCTTCCACAGAGCCTCTGTAAAAGGCGTGGACTAGACTGGCTCCAAACAATTGATATTTCTTTTCTCCCCACAGTATGACTTTAGAGGATTTGCTTAGTTGCTATGTTAGACATGGTTGTTTCTTTACCAAATATAGTTTGCTTGTCTGTGTTTTTGATAAATTATATGCTCACATGTATTCACCAGAAGACTATCTTTCATCTTCCTCTTTGCAAATCATTCCATGAAAAACTTGCTGCAGTGATGGCTTAGTTGTCATGAATCATCCTAATTTGTGTTTTTCTTGAAATACACTTATCTCTCCATCAATTTTGAAAATAGCTTTAGTAAAGATCCTTTCCAGTCTGTATGCTGTCATTTTGTTCTGATGGCAGTGTCCTTTTCTTTACAGAAGCTTTTCAGTTTCATGAGGTCTCATTTATTGATTATTTATCTTAGCCCCTGTGCTGTTGGTGTTCTGTTCAGAAAGTTGTCTCCTGTGCCAACGAGTTCAAGACTCTTCCCCCCTTTTTTTTTCTAACAGATTTAGTGTGTCTGGTTTTATGTTGA
>NW_026590860.1:0-7213 GCF_907164565.1 Psammomys obesus | reverse complement strand
TTTTTATACTCATAATAAAACCATCTATTCCTAGTTTATAATTTTCCATATCCTTGGTGCATACCAAGGCATGTGGCCTCATCTTTGCACCTAGATTAAATATTTTTCTGGATTTTAAATTTGCCTCAAATCTGTTCTCTCCCTAATGAAATGTAAGTGGCCTGTGGCATATGAAAGTTCACAGAACTCTTAGTAGTTTTTGCTATTCTACAAGAAGGTTAAAAATTGCTTGACTCAGAGGCGGGGCAAGATGGCGGCCCCGGGAAGACTCTCATTCTGAGCAGCAGCAGCAGGATCAGCACAGTGACCAGCAATCAGAACTTGCGGCCATAAAACACAGTCATTGTGTTTCCCAGGTGAGAGAATACCCCACGATGGGGGATTCAATCAGCTTTTAACTCACCCGGCTAAACCGCGGAAGAGATCTCAGTTCCAAAAGACGCTTGGCTGCCGGCCGCCAGCCCCAGCCCCAGCCCAGAGCCACAAGCCAGTGTCTCTGGTCACGGTCCCAGACTGAACCATGCGCACCACACTATCAGAGACTGGAATTTTCAGTCCAGAGATAACCCCATGGTACAGGAAACGATTGGGACCGACCTTAGGTCACCCAGACAGACATCCCCTGGAAAAGACTCGGGTTCCACTGGCGCCGCAGGAGTCAGCCTGGGGCCAGAGCTGGGGACCCAGGTTCCAGCACAGAGCCCTGCCTGCCTGCGCGCCTGATTCGCCAGCTGAGATAGAACTGTGGGCACCAGGGCACCAGTGAATGAGTTTCACTGTCCAGTACAAACACACAGGGAGGGAAATGGCTGGTCTGATCACAGAGCACTCAGCCAACACACCCACCCCGAAAAGGTCTCAGGAAAATTACCCAGTTTAGGAAAACACCCAGGCTCCCAAAGGCTGGAAAGGCAGACACAGGCAGTTTCTGCGCGCCAGAAGCTGGAGGAGACTAAGCCGCCATCACTCAGCTGTGCTCCAGACACAGGCAGTTTCTGCGGTCAGCCAGCTGGCTGAGACTGCGCAGTGTGCACCAGGGCAAAAAAAGACACTGGGAGTCCCAGTCTCTAGAGAATCCACAGGGAAGGAAGGAAACTGTACTGACTTAAATCACCCAATCCTTGCTGAAAAAAGCTAGCAGACCGGCGGGGCTGAGCTGCCATCACTCAGCTGTGCTCCAGACATAGGCACAAACAGTTGCTGCGTGCCAGATGTACAACTGGGTCACAGCAGCTGATCATTAAATTTACAGCAAGAAACCCAGAAACAGGGCAGCTGTCCTCAGAACTTCCCTGGGTGAGAGGAGAACCCTCTCAACTAACAAAGACCACAGTTACCACTCAGGTCTCTATCCCTGAGGTGAGCAGCAGCAACTCCTGAAAAAACACCAGCCATGAGGGACTATACCCAAAAAGCTGAGGAGACATCCTTCAGGAAAAACCAGCTTTCTGCAAAGGGGATTCTCTCTACCTCAAGATCCCCAGGAACCACCAGAAAATAACCCCAAACACCTAAGATGGCACAATGGGTAGAGGCTAGCATAAAAGCTCAGGCAACAAAACATAGAGCAATATGGCATCTCCAGAACCCAGTTACCCAGGGGCAAGTAGCCCTGGACACCCCAGCATAACTGAAATCCAAGAAGATGACCGAACAACTGTGCTCATGAAGATGATAACAGAGGAAACAAATAAGATACGTAAAGACATAGAGGAAGATAAACTCAAACAGAATATTGCCATCCGTAAAGAAATCGAGGAAGCTGCAGCCAAACAATTTATGGCTTTAGAAAGGAAATGCTTAAAGCACTGAATAAAATCAAAGAAACAGAGTTGAAGGAACTAAAAGAAAAACAGGAAAGTACAATCAGACAGGTGAAGGAAGTAAACAAAACAATTCAAGACCTGAAGATAGAATTGAAAAAATTAAAGAAAACACAAATGGAGGAAATAATGGAGAGGAAGAATCTAGGGAAGAAAACAGGAACTACAGAGGTAAGCATAACCAACAGACTAGAAGAGATGGAAGAAAGAATCTCAGGTGTAGAAGATACAATGGAAGAAATCGATGTATCTGTCAAAGAAAATGTTAAATTCAAAAAATTCCCAACACAGACCGTCCAAGAAATCTAAGACAATATGAAAAGACAAAACCTAAGAATAATAGATATAGAGGAAAAAGAAGACCCCCTTCTCCAAGGCCCAGAAAATATTTTCAACGAAATCACTGAAGAAAATTTCCCCAAGTTAAAGGAGAGGCCAATAAGAATACATGAGGCCTACAGAACACCCAAAATTTGAGCAGAAAAGAAAAACCTCTCGCGACATAATAATCAAGACAGTAAGTATACAGAACAAAGAAAAAATACTAAAAGCTGCAAGGGAAAAAGGCCAAGTAACATATAATGGCAAACCCATTAGAATCACACCTGACTTTTCAACAGAGACTATGAAAGCCAGAAGGAATTCTGGACGGATATCATGCAGACACTAAGAGAACACAGATGTCAGCCCAGGCTACTATACCCAGCAAAACTCTCAGACCTTATAGACAGAGAAAACAAGATATTCAATGACAAAAACAACTTTCAACAATACCTACAAACAAATCCAGCATTACAGAAGACACTGAAAGGGAAAATACAACCTCAAAAAATTAGCTTCTTCCAAGAAAACACAGGAAATAATGAACCTTACTATAGTTAAAAAAAAAAAAAAGCAACCAAGCACACAACCTAATGACCACAGCCAACCTCAAAATCAAGGGATCTAACAGCCACTGGTCATTAATCTCTCCAACATCAATGGACTCAACTCTCCAATAAAAAGACACAGATTAACAGAATGGATACGTAAACAAAACCCAGCAATCTGTTGCATACAAGAAACACACCTAAGACACAAAGATAGACATTACCTGAGAGTAAAGGGTTGGAATACGACTTTCCAAGCAAACGGACCCAAGAAGCAAGCAGGAGTAGCCATTCTAATATCTGATAAAATAGACTTTCAACCAAAATTAATAAAAAGAGATGGGGAAGAACACTTCATACTCATCAAAGGAAAATTCCACCAGGAAGACATCACAATCCTGGACATCTATGCCAAAAATACAAGAGCATTCACATTTGTTACAGAAACATTGATAAAATTTAAACCACATATAGATTCCCACACATTAATAGTGGAAGACTTCAACAACCAACTCTCAACAAAGGACAGGTCAACAAAACAGAAATTAAACAAAGAAACAATATCTCTGACAGAGGTCATGAATCAAAAGGACCTCACAGACATTTACAGAACTTTACACCCAAACACAAAAGAATTTACCTTCTTCTCAGCACCTCATGGAACCTTCTCCAAAATAGACCATATAGTTGGTCACAAAGCAAGCCTCAACAGATACAAGAAGATTGAAATAATCCCTTGTATCTTGTCTGATCACCATGGAATTAAGCTGGACCTCAACAATAACAGAAATAGCAAAAAGCCTACACACACATGGAAACTGAACAACTTGTTACTAAATGACAGCTCGGTCAGGGAAGAAATAAAGAAAGAAATTAAAGTCTTTCTAGAAATCAATGAAAATGAAGACACAACATACCCAAACTGTGGAACACAATGAAAGCAGTGCTAAGAGGAAAGTTCATAGCACAAAGTGCCTTCAAGAAGAAATTCGAGACAGCTCATTCAAGCAACTTAATGGCTCAGTTAAAAACCCTAGAAAAAGAAGAAGCAGACACACCAAGAAGGAGTAGATGGCTGGAAATAATCAAATTCAGGGCTGAAATCAATCAATTGGAAACAAATAAAACAATTCAAAGAATCAATGAAACCAAGCGCTGGTTCTTTGAGAAAATCAACAAGATCGACAAACCCTTAGCCAAGCTAACTAAAAGACAGAGAGAGACCACGCAAATCAACAAAATCAGAAATGAAAAGGGGGACATAACTACAGACACTGAGGAAATCCAAACAATCATTAGGACTTACTTCAAAAGTCTATATGCCACAAAATTTGAAAATCTAAATGAAATGGACAATTTTCTTGATCGATTTGACTTACTAAAGTTGAATCAGGACCAGGTAAATCAACTAAATAGTCCTATATCCCCCAAAGAAATAGAATTGGTCATCAAAAGTCTCCCATCCAAAAAAAAGCCCAGGACCAGATGGCTTCTGCGCAGAATTCTACCAGACCTTCAAAGAAGAGCTAACACCAATTCTCTTCAAAATATTCCACAAAATAGAAACAGAAGGAACATTACCAAACTCATTCTATGAAGCCACAGTCACGTTGGTACGTAAACCTCACAAAGACTCAACAAAGAAAGAGAATTTCAGGCCAATCTCCCTTATGAACATTGATGCAAAAATACTTAACAAAATACTTGCAAACCGAATAAAAGAACACATCAAAGATATTATCCACTATGACCAAGTAGGCTTCATCCCAGATATGCAGGGGTGGTTCAATATACGGAAATCCATCAATGTGATCCACCATATTAACAAACTGAAAGAAAAAAACCACATGATAATCTCCCTAGATGCTGAAAAAGCATTTGACAAAATCCAACATCCATTCATGTTTAAAGTATTGGAGAGATCAGGGATACAAGGCACATATCTAAACATAGTAAAGGCGATATACAGCAAGCCTATAGCCAACATCAAACTAAACGGAGAGAAACTTAAAGCAATCCCACTAAAATTAGGGACAAGACAAGGCTGCCCACTCTCTCCATATCTCTTCAACATAGTGCTGGAAGTCCTTGCTAGAGCAATAAGACAGTTGAAGGAGATCAAGGGGATACAGATTGGAAAAGAAGAAGTCAAATTATCACTCTTTGCAGATGATATGATAGTACACATGAGTGACCCCAAAAACTCTACCTGGAACTCCTACAGCTGATAAACACCTTCAGCAAAGTGGCCAGATACAAAATTAACTCAAAAAAATTAGTAGCACTCCTGTATACAAAAGACAAGAGGGCTGAGAAAGAAATTATGGAAACAACACCCTTCACAATAGCCACAAATGACATAAACTACCTTGGTGTAACCCTAACCAAGCAAGTCAAAGACTTGTATGAAAAAAATTTCAAGTCTCTGAAGAATTAGAAGAAGATATGAGAAGATGGAAAGATCTCCCATGCTCATGGCTTGGCAGGATTAACATAGTAAAAATGGCCATCTTACCAAAAGCAATCTACAGATTTAATGCAATTCCCATCAAATTGCCAACACAATTCTTTACAGACCTGGAAAGAAAAATTCTCAACTTTGTATGGAATAACAAGAAACCCAGAATTGCTAAAACAATCCTCTACAATAAAAGATCTTCTGGAGGTATCTCCATCCCTGATCTTAAGATGTACTATAGAGCAACAGTTTTAAAAACTGCATGGTACTGGCATAGAAACAGAATGGTGGATCAATGGAATCGAACAGAAGACCCAGTAATAAACCCACACACTTATGGACACCTGATTTTTGACAAAAGGTGCCAAAACCATACAATGGAAAAAAGATAGCATCTTCAACAAATTGTTCTGGTCTAACTGGATGTCTACATGTAGAAAAATGCAAATAGATCCATACTTATCACCCTGCACAAAACTGAAGTCCAAGTGGATCAAAGACCTCAACATAAAACCAGACACGTTAAATCGGTTAGAAAAAAAGTGGGGAATACCCTAGAACTCATTGGTACAGGAGAGAATTTCCTGAACAGAATGCCAACAGCACAGGCTCTGAGAGCAACAATCAATAAATGGGACCTCATGAAACTGAAAAGCTTCTGTGAAGCAAAGGATACTGTAATCAACACAAAGCGACTGCCTACAGATTGGGAAAGAATCTTCACCGACCCTTTATCTGACAGAGGACTCATATCCAGTATATATAAATAACTAAAGAAGCTGAAAAGCAACAAACCAAGTAATCCACTTAAAAATGGGGAACAGAGCTAAACAGAGAATTCTCTGTAGAGGAATATCGAATGGCAGAGAAGCACTTAAAGAAATGCTCAACCTCCTTAGCCATTAGGGAAATGCAAATCAAAACAACCCTGAGATTTCACCTTACACCCTTCAGAATGGCCAAGATCAAAAACTCAAGTGACAACACTTGCTGGAGAGGTTGTGGAGAAAGGGGAACCCTCCTCCACTGCTGGTGGGAATGTAAACTTGTACAACCACTCTGAAAATCAATCTTTCTCAGACAACTAGGAATAGCACTTCCTCAAGATCCAGCCATACTACTCCTAGGCATATATCCAACAGAGGCTCAAGTATACAAAAAGGACATTTGCTCAACCATGTTTGTAGCAGCTTTATTTGTAATAGCCAGAAGCTGGAAACAACACAGATGCCCCTCAACTGAAGAATGGATGCAGAAACTGTGGTACATCTATACAATGAAGTATTACTCAGCAAAGAAAAATAAGGAAATCATGAAATTTGCAGGTAAATGGTGGGACCTGGAAAGGATCATCCTGAGTGAGTTGTCCCAGAAGCAAAAAGACACACACGGTATATACTCACTCATATAAACATACAACATAGGATAAACCCACTAAAATCAGTACATCTAAACAAACTAAGCAAAAGAGAAGACCCTAACTAAAATACTCAATCCAAATCCTGAAAGGCAAAAAGGATGGACATCAGAAGAAGAAGAAAACAGGAAACAACCTAGGAACCTGCCACCGAGGGCATCTGAAAGCCTCTGCCCTATAGACTATCAAAACAGATGCTGAGCCTGATGGCCAGCTGGTGGGCAGGGTGAATGAAATTTTATGTAAGAAGCAGGAAATAGCAAGAGCTGGAGAGGACAGGAACTCCACAAGGAGAGCAACAGAACAAAGAAAATTTGAACACAGGGAACTTCCCAAAGACTCATACTCCAACCAAGGACTATTCATGGAAATAACCTAGAACCCCTGCACAGATGTAGCCCATTGCAGTTTAGTGTCCAAGTGACTTACATAGTGATGGGAAGAGGGACTGCCTCTGACATAAACTGATTGGCCTGCTCTTTGATCACCTCCCCCTGAGGGGGGAGCAGCCTTACCAGGCCACAGAAGAAGTCAATGCAGCCATTACTGATGTGATCTGATAGACTAAGATCAGAAAGAAGGAGAGGAGGACCTCCCCTATCAGTGGATGTGGAAAGGAGCATACATGCAGAAAAAGGGTGGGATC
>NW_026590859.1:10744647-10751487 GCF_907164565.1 Psammomys obesus | reverse complement strand
CACACACACACACACACACACACACACACACACACACACACACCAGACTCCATGAGGGTTCTTTGGGACCGCCATCACATAATCCTTTTTATTTAAATAGAACAGTGGGTGAGATGCTAAATTAGAAAGTGACATCCTTTAAGGAGAGGGTTGATGAACAGTGGTCCTCTGCCCAAGATCTTGAGTTCCTGGCTCTGTCCATAAAGGAAAAAGTCACTTAGTTTAGCACCAACGTGTTCAGCTTCCATCTCCTTTGCCAAAACATTTCCAATTCCTTTGCCATATACTCATAGTTCACCCGAATGCCCTCATTTTACCAATAACTACTGTCTCAACCACAGCTATAGCGACATCCATACGGATAAATTCAGCCACATCTCTCTCCTCTCCTTTAAACCTCACAACTCTGTAATTCCAAGTAACACACAATGGCTTACCCCAAACTACACTGGCTCCCTTCCTTTTGCCCTGCTTCCTGGAGTTCTTCCCTCCATCAGAGAGGCCCACTAAACAGAGCAAGCCTGCCCGCTCCGCCTTACTGCATTTCCGCTTCCAGGGCCTCCCTCCCTGCAAGGATTCCTCACATAGTCCCCTGGGGGAAGTAGACCCTTACTCCATCCTGCCTCCTTAACAGCACCACATCGAATAGAGGGTTCCCCTGATCACACACACACACCCCTGCCCAGGACAGTTAAGCACATCACCCTGCTTTATTTTCTTTAGCACATTTACCACGTTAGCTTATGTTTGTTTATCTAGTTAACTGTCCCCTACCCCACCTCAGATAGCTCCATAGGAGTGGGGAAAATGTTTACGTGGTGCTGGAGATTGGGCATGCTCAGCAAGATCGCTACCACTGAGGTACATCCAAGCCCTCACTTGTTTTGTTCACTCCTGTTACTCGGTGCCTAGGGAACTTCTGCTGCATGAACCACGGTTCCCTCGCATCAAGCCATTGATTTGAACGAAGGCCCATACACGGGATAGTGTTTTCCCCTAGCGGCATCCCCAACACCAGGAACAGATCTGCAGGTAATTTGTTAGATAGGGACAGATCTGTCAGAGTGGCTGCGCTCTCACTGAGCTTTTTCATGTTCTGTGTGCTACCACCAGGATATGAAAGCAGATCGGAGTAATTTTGATGTCTTCTTATTTCTGTGGAATAGAATTAAATAGCATTTCATTGGTAGAAAAAGAAGAGTAATCAATGCTCCTATTACTGAAGAATAGACTATTTGGCTCAAGAAGGTTTTTGTTTTTCAAATGTATTTATCTTTTGTGGGGTGCATTGCAGAGGCTGGAGGATAACTGGAAGCAATAGTTCTCTCTGTCCTCAACGTCCACCAGATGGGTCCCAGGGATCAAACTGGCGTCTTCAGGCTTGGCAGAGTGTAGCTTTACTCATTTGCTTATGAGCTTCTGAAGGTTTAATTTATCTATGTTCTTTTAAAAAAAAAATACATTTCTGGCCAGGCACAGTGGCGCACACCTGTGATCCCAGCACTCTGGGAGGCAGAGGCAGGTGGATCTCTGTGAGTTCAAGGTCAGCCTGGTCTACAAAGGGAGTGCAGGACAGTCAAAGATAGATAGATAGATAGATAGATAGATAGATAGATAGATAGATAGATAGATAGATAGATAGACAGACAGAGACATTAACCGGTCTAGTGGGTGATGAGAGAGACTGTCTCAGGCAGCCACCAGGGTGATGGTGGTAGCTTGTTCCCACCAGTACATGTGAAGTGAGTAAGCATCGCTGTGGCTCCTGGCACTTGACTGTGTGGCTCTGATTTCTAACACAAACTCTAACCTGGGTGCATTATTTGTTAACAAAGTGGATTTTCACTGGTTGTATAACAGTTAAAAGTACATGTACTGTTCTTGGTGGAATGGACATAGAAATACAAGATATGGCAGGTTCTTGACCTTGGGGAATCTGAAGTGTGAATGTGAAGACAAGACAAACATATCTGAAATAAACAGAAGACAGCCGTAACGGTACACATTATTGCAAACTTGCTCTGACACCTGTCCAGAAGCATCCAGAAACCCTACTGCTAAAATTGCCCAGAGGAGTTAGTTGTCTTGTATGAACAATGAAACCACTCAGTGTCCAGAACGTTGCCGCATTCATTGAGGACCACAGCTTCTATGCAAGAAAAAGAAGCTAAAAAAAATGCCTGGGGTGAGTTATACTGAATAGGATCGACAGCAGAGTGGGCATCACAGAAGAAAATCCTAGTGGTCTACAGATGTGATATAAACTATCCAACATGAAACAGAAAAGACACCCACAACTTGACCAGCCTAATATGCATGGATGTGACTAAGGCCCCTGAAAGAGATGAGGAACCAGAAAGTAAGGGTGAAGGGATCATGGAGGAAATATTCCAAATCTGATGATCACTTACAACCTTGGGAAGCTCAATATATCCCAGGCTCACGGACAACAATAAAACAATTACCATGCAACGAAAAGCTTAAAACCAGTGATAAGGCAGAAAATTACAAGGTACTTAAGAGTAGGTGTTATATGTACATAGGGATGAAGAAATGACAGAAACTGGGATCCTAGTGGCACACACCTTTAATCCCAGTACTCAAGAAGCAGGGGTAGGCAGATCTTTTCAGTTTAAGGCTAGCCTGATCTACAGAGCAAGTTTCAGGACAGCCAGGGATACACAAAGAAACCCTATCTCAAAAGAACTAAAAATTAACTAATTAATTAAAATTTAAAATGACAGAACTAGGTGTAATGAGTTAACAGGGAGGCATATATATTATCACACTGTTAAGAATCCAATCATCACAAAGCAAATACCATTGATGCATCAGCATTAAAAAAGTTTCTAGCCAGGCCTGGTGATGTAGAACTATAATTTAAGTATTCAGGAGGATGAGGCAGGATGATCATGAGTTCAAGGCCAGTCTCACAGCTGCATGGTGAGATTCTGACTTATAAGACAGAACCAAAAACAAACCTGAGGGCTACAGATGTTGCTCAGTGGTAGAGCACTTGCCTTGAACATGTAAGTCCCTAGGTGTGTACCATAGAACCTACCACAAGGCAAATAACAACAACTAATAATAATAATAATGTAAGATAAATAAGACTTCTGGAAAATACAAAGCAGCAGAGCATTTTAAACACCAAAAGAAAATGAACTGACACCTTAGAATTGTCTTTAAGATATGAGGCTAAATCTTTCAATGTGAAAGAAGTAAACTGAACTTCCACAACCCATTACGAATGGGTCACAGACCCTAAAGTATAAAAAGAGAAGTTATAGGGGCAACTCTTAAACCAGACATGGCTTATTAGAACCACAGCAACCAAAGAAAAATATAGCTTAATGCAGCTAAGATGTCCCTCTTTGATATGCCTGTTTCAAAGGACATTATAAATGAAAGGGAAAAGACATTCAGAGGGGAAAAAAATACCAGCCATGTTGGCCTTTGCCTGTAATCCTAGTACTTGGGATGCACAGGCAAGAAGATGAGAGTTTAAAGGGTAGCGTTGGCTACATAGCAAGTTCAAAGGCAGCCTAGGCCAAATGAAACCCTTGACTCGTTTTTGTTTTTTTTTTTTAAGAATAAAATGCATGCAGTTCATACAGTTAGTAAGGGACTTATATCTAGAATACATAAGCAATTCTTACAGTTCAATAATGAAAGAAAACTTAGCCAGAAAATGTTTGGAGGCCAGTGAACACATGAAAGGGTAATCTGTACTACGAGCCTTTAGAAAATGTGAAACAGAAGCCGGCATGAGTTACTGCTTCGAGCTTACTAGGGTGGCTAAACTAAAAAAGGTAGTAGCAATTGTTGGTGAGGATATGGAACCATGGGATCCCACACAGTAATAGGGACAAGCCATAGGCCTGAATGGGGGCTAAATCAATAAAACTCCTGGAAGATGACATAGGACAAATGTTGGTGTACTTTTAAAAACTCTTTTATTTACATTTCTTATCTTTTTTCTCCTTACTCCACCCTAATCCCTTCCAACACCCCAACAACAACAAGTAGGAGAGAGAAGGGGTTAGTGGGGGAGGGGTGAAGTTATTTCTTAGTTGCTTCCTACTGGCCAGAATTGTCAGAGCCAGTCCAGTCCTCGTTTCAGGAGATCTCCATCTTCTTGTCTCACAACAGCAACGAGCAGCAAGGGGGAAGCAGAAGAAGCCTTGTTCTTTCTCCCTGTTCCACTTTCTGGACTCCGGCATTTATTTTCTCTTTAGAGTCCTCAGATTTAAACTATCTGCAGCTGGCAAAGAGCTCCTTTCAGAGCTCAAACAAAGCAAATAGTTTGTTGCTGTGGACCATCGGAATCAGTCCCATATCCCACACATGGGACCAAAACAAAAACACATTTATAGCCACAACAGACAAAACGTTGGTGAGCTTAGGTTCGGCAAAAAAGAAAAAATTGGAATTATAAAAGCACAAACTCAATAGGTTGGATTTAATTAAATGGAAACTTACACTCTGATTTCTATATTCAGTGGATAAAATGCAAGGTCAAATCAAACAGGATAGAGTGCAGAACACGTCTATAGGGGAATTGAGTCTAAAATATATGAATACTCTCCCAAATGATTAATAACAAAACAACCCAACTTGAAAAAGTGGGCAAATTTGATACATACAGAGCAACTGTGCAGGCAGAAGATACTCAACATCGTAAATCACCAGTGAGATGCAAATCTAAACCATATTGTTACACAGACACTAAAATGGCAACAACTAAAAGGTTTGACAATGACAAGTGTTGACAAAGGTGAAGACTGCTAGAAGTATCAGCACTACTGGTTAGAAAGTGAATGGTGTAACCAACAGTACAAGTTGTTTGAAAACAGCTTGGCAATTTCCTGAATATAAAACACATCTGCCTACACACTCTCTCTTTCTTTAACCCACAGAAATGAAACAAAAGATCTGTACACAAATAGTCATAGTGGCTTTATTTGAAACAACAACAACAACAAAAAGACAGAAACAAAAAAACAAACCCCAAGCAAACATGGGTACATCAGCAAGAAAATAGATGATACATTTTTGAAAGTGACTTTGACAAAATGATGGATTACTGAGACTACAAGCAGAGGAGATATGGAGTGTAGTTAGCTAAGACAAAAACACCTACTGCACAATTCCACTTATGTAGAGGGCTACAAAATTCAGCACAGCTGAATAGTTGTCTGGTACAGGGCAGGAAGGTGAGGTGTAGTAGTTTGAAGGAGAAATGTCCCCCATAGGCACATGTATTTGAACACTTAGTCACCAGCAGGTGGCATTGTTCCAGGAAGTTATGGAACCTTTAGGTGTTGCAGCTTAGTGGGAGAAAGCATGTCACTGGGGGTGGGTTTTGAAAGCCTCACCCCACTACTAGTTTGCTATCTGCATCTGGCGTACCCTTGTGATGATCATCCAGCTCCCTGCTCCAGCTGCCACCGCCTTGCCTTTCCTCTGCTGGAGACCCCTCCTCTGAAACTGTAAGCTAAGGTAAACTCATTCTTGGATAAATTGCTTTTGGCCTTAGTATTTTATCACCACAACAAAACGTAACTAATATGCTGAATAAGGAAAAGGGTGGGCACAATGAGATATGGCGTGAGCAGAGATGCCCCTTTTCTTCAATGTGTGGTTTCATCTGTGTCTGTGTCTAAATATGTAAAAGTGGAAATTTTTAAATAATTAACTACCATCGATACCTAAATAGAGTTGGAAAATACTTATGGAGGGTAAGTGTATAATATTATATAGAAATTATCAGATTCATCTTTTTTTTTTAATTTCTGTAAGTTGACAACTCTGTAACTGAAACCTGTTACACAGACACAATTCAAATAAAAACTGCATTTAGTCTAGGATGGTGGCTTATGACCAGGAGCCCTGCAGTCAGGAGTCAGAGGCAAAAGGTTTGCTGTGAGTTTGAAGCCAGGCTGGTCTACATAATGAACTCCTCTAGCCAGACAGGGCTGTATAGCAAGACTGGCCTGTCATAAAACAATAAAAAGGCTTCCATCTTTTGTTCCCAGACCATTAAAAGTCTGAGTTATATTTCCTTGAAAAAATTCAAACTACAATGTAAAAACATAGTTGAAAAGTGAAGTGTGTCCACTCTGAGTCGTGTAAATGGTTTCTTACTAAGCATTACAAACTGTGACCAGCTTGGACTTTGAGGAAACCTGCACACACTTGTAACATGGAAAATGTCCACCCTGAGGTACTTCCATCCCAGCATTCATCTCCTGGTGGAAATGAAAAGCTACGTTGCTTTCCAGTGAAAAATAGTCACGCTTCTCCCTAGCAGGAGAATGTATACTTATTATAATGCCAGAGAGAACAGCCCTTATATACATGCGACATGAATTCTATGGACGTCTCTCTGGAGTGACCCTGGACTCACTAACAAGGACTAGTCTTCCGTTAGCACAGTCTGGGGAGACAAAGCAAAGAGGCTTTGGTGTGAGAACTCACTGAAACAGACATTTCCTGAAGGGGGCTTTGGGTTGTTTTTGTTAGTCATTCTCCTAGCTTTCTGTGCCCATTTCAATTTTGGGATTGGAAAGAATCCTGTTGCTGGTTCTGAAGGCAAGCTTAATGCTCAGGCAAGGCTTTGACTCCTATATCTTTGTTTCATTCTTTCCTACTCACTGTCTTCCTCTACCCCTTAGGGATCAGAGGTTCTCTGTTTACAAATCCTTAGTTTTTAGTTTTAGGTTTGTTTTTTTGTTTTTGTTTTTTTAGATTTCAATAAAGCACTCACATCTTTTGATGATTTTCATATATATATATATATATATATATATATATATATATATATATATATATATATAT
>NW_026590859.1:10604930-10744637 GCF_907164565.1 Psammomys obesus | reverse complement strand
TATATATATATATATATATATATATATATATATATATATATATATATCAGGTGTATTTTTCAATTTTTGTTGTTCATTTTCTCTTTAAGTTTTTTTTTTTGAGATTATTTTTATTCTATGCATATGGGCATCTTGCCTGCAGGTGTGTAGTACCAACAGAGGCCAGAAGAGGAAGGCAGATCCCTAAAACTGCAGTTACACATGGTTTTGGGAGGCCATGTGGACGCTGGGAATCCAACCCTGTGTCTTCTGGAAGAGCTTTCAATGCTCTTAATCACTGAGCCATTTCTCTAGCTTGTTTTTCTTTTTCTTTTTAATTTAACAGGGTTTTACATATCCCAGGCTGGCCTTGAACTTGCTACAAAGCTATAATTCCAATTGTTAAGTAGCTGTTCTTAATCTACGGCAAAGAGACACAACAAAGTGAACAAAACTCCATTAAGTAAACGATCTCATGAAAGTTTAAAGGAGAAAAGAAAATCAGTCCAGCCCCTATGAGCATCAAGAGACTACTGAGGCTAAAGCACAGTAGGACAACATAGTAGCACAAGTTGGGCAGAAAGCAAGGGCAGGCAGTAGAGAGATGAATGATGTGGGGACCAGGTTTGAGATCACCATATGCCGGATGCTGAGGGAGGGGGCTTTGGAGACCTTCATTGGCCCAGTGCTTGCTGTGACACCCCCCCCCCACATCAATGCACTTCTCATTCCTCCTGCTTGTTTGGTTTCTTGAAACCCATTATCCAATGTCCGATGAACATACCTCCTGACAGGGAAGTGCTTTAACAGGTCACCTTAGAAATATTCAAGGCAGAATCTTGCAGATGCCCATCATTCTAGTCTGTCAGAATGCTTTTCTGTTAACAGATCAAAAACTGTTTTCTTAGGCAGAACAACAGATCTACACTATGGACTAGTCTAACAGTTAAAAGTACCACATGTCTGGAGAAATGCCTTGGCACTTTAGAGCAATTCTGTTCTTGCAGGGGATCTGAGTTCAGCTCTGAGCACCAATGTTGGGTGGCTTACAGCTACCTGAAAACCAGCAGCAGGTACCCAACATTGTCTTCTGACCTGCACACATAAGCACGAACCTGCACACAGACGTGCATGCAGAGACACATAATTAAAATTTATTTAAAAAAACAAACAAACAAAACTACCATGCTTCCTTTAGGAAGACTGGAAAAAAAAATTTGAGACAGTGTCTCTCTACCAAGCCCTGGCTGTCCTTGAACCAGGCTGGCCTAGAACTCACAGAGATCCACCTGCCTCTGCCTACCGAGTGCTGAGATTAAAGGCAGAAAGCCATGTGTTTAGAGGAAAGTGAGGAGACATCCTGTGACTGCAGTGAAGGTTTGTTGGCAGTGATGGAAGACAGCCCGGGTGGTGAGAGGGGGCAGATTATGAATAATCATGAGAACCAACACAAGAATTTAGACTTAGGAGAAACATAGACGGCTATGGGGCTGTAAGTGAAGAGGTCCAATGGCAGAAGCAGATATAAGCAAGCTTTTTGTTATCAAGAAAATAGGAAATGGGTGTCGGTTTTGGGCTTGGCCAGTTGGGCTAACTCCCTCCCCACAGCTAAGAATGTCCCATCACTGCGCACTCTGTATGGGAGTGAATCGAATACAAGGTCATATTTTCTGCCAGCATGCACTATTTGTTCAGCTCTGACAAATATTATTCTACTTCCTATCCTACAGAGATAGAAACTCAAACATCTGCAATTGCCACCAATACACGGGTGTATCTATGGGTTCCTGTTTCCGGCTGGGCCAAATTTACCTTGGCACTTTTTTCACTGAAGTCAAATATTTGGTGTTTTGCAACAAATGAAGAACAGATTTCTGGGTATGGACTGTGCAGCTCAGACTCCACAGGGTGAACTGCCTGGCCTTGTCCATTTCCTTTTCAGACATGCATTGCTTCCCTGGCAGGGCAGCAGCAGCAGAGGCAGGGGATGTGGCCAGGTGAAGGCCCAGGCTAGCCAGCTGAGGGCCTGGCTAGTCACCTGGACGTCTGGACTAGACAGCCAAAGGCCTGGACTAGGAATCGGTTAACTATTTATTTTTCTGAGCCATTCATTTTTATGAGTCTCAGATTCTTTATAAAATTGGGGTCAAGGTTAAAATTTTACAGTTCTTTTTAGTAGGGAAAAAGGACTAATTAGTGTTAAGTAACTAAGCAGTAAAATCCCAGACTGCTGCACTAGTCGAGTTGGTGGATGCTGCAACAAGTCTTGGTAAACAGTTACTTTGCAAAGGAGACATGTTTGGATAGTGAGAAAATGTTCTCATTCAAAGACAGCAAAGCCAGGAGTGTCCTTCCAAGCTTGCTGGGAAAAATCAAAGAAACTTGTGGGTAAGGCACCAAGAGCCAAGGAACACACACTTTAAAAAAAAAAACAAAAAGGTTTATTTTTAATTATGTGTGCATGTGTTTGTCTCTGTGTTTGAGTATGAGTGTGTGTGAATACATGTGTTCATGGAGGCCAGTCTAGGGCATCCTTTGGATCTAGGATCCCTTGGAGTTGGAGTTATAGGACGTTGTGAGCCACCTGATGTGGGTGCTGGGAACTGTACTCTGGTCCTCAATAAAATCAGTTTGTGATCATAACTGCTGAGCCATCTCTCCAACCCTGAGAAAATAAGTTTTTAAGGGTAGAATACAACCACAACTGACCGACACAGACAAAGGAACAAAAGGAATCCCTGGAGGCATTTACAGTTTAACTGGTACATGCACACAGAATTATAAATAGGACCATAAATCCCCTTTGGAGACTGATCAATAAGCAATTATGCCCAGGAAAAATAAAAGTTTTCTGTGACTAGTATGAAAGCCCATTCCTATCTAATCCTCATGGATGTGAAAATGTTCTGAATACTTGAAGGAATAGATAAATGACAGCAAGCTCAAATGGCTTACAACAGGCTCTGTGTGTGGTCAGCTACTTCTTTTGTTTCTGATTTCCAGGAATAGAAATATAATTACCAATATATAAAAATATAATTACCAATTACAAATATAATTTAAAATTTTTGAAGTCGTACATAAAAAGGTTAAAGGTTAACTTAATTTTTTTCTCACAAGACATCATTTTTATCTCAGTAATTAGATATCTTTAGTGTTGATATAAAAACTAATTTGCCATTTTATTCCTATCATGATTTTTAAGTATAACCTAAGATTTGAAAGTAAAAATCGTAATTTTTATATTAAGATAAACTTTAAACCACGAAAGTTCCTGTCCTTGTAACTCAAGTTATTAATTTAATGAAGGTGTAATCACTACAGGGATATATGGCAATTTCTTGGAGAAGGATAAAAGTAAAATGTAAGCGAATTCACTGTTTCCTAAAGTTTTCAGCTTTGGCCAATGGAAGATGGTTGTAGTGTGACAGAACACCACTACATCGTCTCATATGAGCTCTATAAATGTCACGGTTTACACACACGCATGTGCTTATTCACATACACAAATCTATGTACACGGGCACGCACACACAGAAGTCAGAGGGCAACTTTTGGGAGTTGGTTCTCTCCTTCTTCCACTGTGAGTTCCAGGGATCAAACTTAGGCTATTAGGCCTTTAGGTTTTGGTGATACCTGTTTTTACCTGCTGAGCTATCTCACTCTCCCTTATATTTGTTTTCCCAAGAAACAGAACACTGTAGAATGTGCATGGTAAATCTAATGAGATCTCTTTCCTATTGTGAAGAAATTCCTTCTTTCCTTCCTTCCCTCCTCTTTCCTTCCTTTTCCTATTTCCTATTTTGTTTTATTTTGTCCTGTAGACTAGCTTGTTCCTCTTAACCTGAAACAATCTTCCCTTCTCTGCTGACTCAGTTCTAGTACCACAGGCTTAGGAAGTCCTTTATAAAGGCTGTGTGTGTGCTGGGCTTGGGGACACACCTACAATCCCAGCACTTGGGAGGCCAAGGGAGGAGGCCAGCCTGGTCTACATGGCAAGATTCCCATTTTGAAGACAGAATATAAACCCATAGTAAGCTCCAAAAACATCTCCCTCAACAGTGTGAGGTGTTGCTTCACAACAACTACTATGCTTGAAATTTCCCTGAATCCAACCTCCAACGTAATATTGCCTGAATATGCATGGCGGCTTTGTTTCCTTTTCAAGTGCCTCAGACTGCAGTGTGGCTCTAATTTTCTAATTTTTGCTTCCTAAAGGAGCTCACAAGTCGGGTCCAAAGCTAGAGTAGGCAGAATGAGGTCCAGGTACAACATCCCGAAGTCAGAAAAAAGAATGCTATAAACACAGCATAAAGTGAGGTACTGTGTTACTGCTGTGTGACACTCTCCCTGGGTAACCATGACAGACGTTTGTTTACCCCAGACAGAGACACAACCTCAGATAGGGACTGAAGAGACCAAAGTGATACTCATACTAAAGTCCGTGTTGGTTACTTTGATGACTCAGGCAGCTAACCCGCTGAAAAGCCCTCCCCGGCACCAGTGATAACTCTTGAAGGTGCCGCTGTGGAGTTCTCTACATGCCTTGCAGGCACCTCGCCAGGTTGGAAAGTCTCCTCTAGGAATCTCCACTCTCCCACAGCATCTCTATATCCTTGTGGAAGGGGGCTCTGTGAATCCTGACGTCTTCGCTATGCCAGAAATGTGAAGATCATTACTTTCTGACTCTCATGAAACTCCCTTAGGAAGGAATGTTTCTCTGGAGGAGGAAATCTCCAGACAGCAGTTGCCAGGGTATCTTTGGGGCAAGTCTTTAAAGGTGCCTTGTTGATCAGGAGATCTGGTTGTCCTCTCTGTTCCTGATTGTGCTACAATAATATTGGATGCAAATGAGGATGGGTATGGTAGCCCATACTTTTAATCTCAGCAATGCAGGGTTAGGGGCAGGGGCAAGGCCAAAGGCAGGTAGCTCTCTGTGAGTTCCATGCCAGTAGTTGTAGGTCATCTGGGGCTATCTACTAAGACTCTATCTTTTTTTTTAAAAAAAAAAAGTGAATATGGAATAACTTTCCAAGGATTATGCACTCCAAATCACCCAGTAGATTAATGTAGTTTTTCTGGCACTTGTCCTCCTGTTGATCAGGGTATAAGAACAAAATACATGTTGCCAGGTAGTGGTGGTGCAGATCCTTAATCCCAGCACTCAGGAGGCAGAGGCAGGCAGTTCTCTGAGTTTGAGGCCAGCTTGGTCTACGTAGCAGGGCTACACAGAGAGAACCTTGTCTCCAAAAACCAACCAACCAACAAACAAACAGCCAGGCAAACAAAAAATACCCCCCCAAATCAACCAAACAAAACCAAAAGCCTAGAAAAAGAACCAAGTACATCTATTAAAAGTGCTAAAACAAAAACCATAATCTGAATAAAGGAGCTTTGCTACACTGGCTGTAGCAAGCAGATGGAATCCAGGTATGAAGTGAGCTTGTAAAGCCAGATGGGGCAGAAGCTGGTCATTGTCAGTACTTTGGAGGATGTTCAAGAAATCTGTGATGGTTAACCTTGGCTGTTTACTTGGTGAGAAGTAGAATTGCCACAGAAACACACTCTGAGTATTTAATATGTCCAAGGCACTAGAAAATGATGGTTAAAAAAACAACCCTAGGGTCTGGAGAGATGGCTTCTACCAGTGGGCCCTGCTGTGATGAAAGTTTTTGGTTTCTCTTATGTGTTTTTTGTTTTGGTCCCAAAGGTGTGATGAAGAAACCATTGTTGAAAACAAACTCAAAAGAGGGCTCATGATCGTGGTCAGCTGAAAAGGGACATGTGAAAGGCCACATGATGCTTCTTCTGGAAGCTGTCTTGTGAAAGGGGTGTGGTTTTTAAATAGCCTGTGTTGTCTCAGAGAAGGGATAAATAGAAGCCCACAGACAAGGAGATAATGCTTTTGGATCATTATGTTTTGCGATGATCTTCACTGTCTCACTGGTCTTTGTTTTTCAACATTGTACTTCGCAAAGAGAAATACTCGAGAGAACTCTTGGCACTCAAGCTGAAGAACCAGGACTTGGGCTGACTCGGAGGAGTCTTACTGCTTCTACTGAATTGTGCCCCTGCTGTTGATTCGTTTTGCTGTTTGGTGTTAGGTAGTAACTGGGCTGCTGGTATCTGGACAACAAAGAGTGGACTTGTCCCAAAGAACTATGTCTAAAAAGGTCCTTTTCCTTTTAACCTTTTCCTAACAAACCCTTTTTCCTAATAACCTTCTTTCTCTCCTACCTCTGGTCAGTGGGTAGGAAGGAAGGTAGGAGCATTTAAGAAGCCTCCAAAGAGTAGGTTTTTGGAAAATCTAAGCTTACACTGGCTTCTAGTTTTCAGTATGATAATATTAGGAATCCAGTAAGGGATCAGTCACTGATTAGTTGAAGCCTTGGTGATCCTGCCTCTGAAACATCATCAGATACTCTCTCTAGGCATTTTAATGCAATCAGATTGAGGGTTAACATTAACCATTACAATCTCTTTTAGAAACACACAATATAAACTTCCTATATTCTATAAATGTTTATAATAGAATTAAACCTTATCAGATTATAAAAAATTAGAAAAATGTAATTTTAGAAGGAAAAAAAGACATGAATAACAAGGCACTGTGAGATGACTCACATGTCAGAATTGGCTGAAATAAAATTTAAATTACTCCATAAACTGGGTGCAGTGGTCCATGCCCTTAATCCCAGCTCTCAGGAGTCAGAGGCAGGCAGATCTCTGTGAGTTTGAGACTAGCCTGGTCTGCAGAGTGAGTTCCAGGACAGCCAGGACTACACAGTGAGACCCTGTCTTGAAAAAAATTAAATTACTTCAAAGACTTAGTGAAAAGCATAATTATAATGAACAAACAAGGCATATCAGCATGTAAATGAAAACTTGAAAAAAAAAAAAAAGAAATTTTAAGAAATAAGAACCATAGTGTTTTGGGGCTGGAGAAATTGCTCAATGGTTAAGAGCATGGGGCTGCTCTTCCAAAGGGTCAGGGTTCAATTCCCAGCGCCCACATGGCAGCTCGAAACTGTTTGTAACTCCACTTCCAAGGGATAGGACACCCTCTCACAGATATACATATAGGCAATACACCAATGCACATAAAATTAAAATATGTAAATTATTAAAAAAGAAACATAGTATTTTAAGTGAAAAAATAATGAAGCAGGCTTATCAGAAGATTTTTAAACTGCCAACCCACAAAGAGTTAATTTGAAGATAGACCAACAGGAATTGTCAGGTCTAATTATCATAAAGAAAAAAAAACTGAGCAAAGATTCTATTAAAATCTCTTAATACTAAGTGGCATTACACATATATAACTAGGATTCCTCAGAGTGCTTAAAAGCAGGGACAGAACTGAACAGAAATTTATTTGAGGTAAAAAATATTTTAAAACATCCAAGTTAACAAACAAGCAACTGATGGATCTAAGAGACTCAGTGTGTATAAAATATAATAAAAAAAATCACATATAGCTCAGTATACTATTACCAATACATAACCAAGTGGAGAGAAAATTGGAAGCAACCACAGACAAGTGACATACACTGATGATCAGTAAAAACCGTTAAAGTTTAATCTCATCAGGAGTGAAACTAAAAGTCAATGGGAATGTTTAAGGATCTGAAAAAAAAAAACCAAACAAACCTGCCGGCACAGTATATTCTTCAAATCTAAAATGAAAACATGGACAATAGCAATAGGACTTTGCTACTAGAAATGCTAAGGAGAACCCCAAAATTAAATTGGACTCACCAAATGGAAACAGATCAACACTTATTTTATATTATGTAATAAATTTAGTTGTTAAAGAGTTTGGTTAAAACAGCCTCTTTCCGTTGTGTGGTAGCTGCATTGTGGTGGCTAAACTGATCGGAATAGACCTGTCTCTCAGTTAAATTATCCAGTCATGTATCCTAAACTTGTTGACAGGAGTCCTCTTCTACAATAAAAGCCAAAAGTGCAAAGCGTCTTAAAGCTCAGGGCTAAAATAGGTAGAGTGCCATTTTCCTAGTCAACACCACCGAAGTTACTGCCTAAAGATAACTGCCATTTATGATTCAGAGTTTGAACTGGGAGTTTGTGTAGGGCTTAGCTCGATTTTGCTACACACATAGTTGCATTCAGCCAATGACTGCTCTCAGATCAGAGATCATCACCTTTTTATCTTTGCTATGTGTCTGGAACCAAGACACTGAATGGTGGCTGTGCTTTCTATATGGTGCTAATGTGCCTGGAGCTCTTTATTCATGCAGCCTTTCTCCAGAAGGCTACCCTGGGTTTCTTTCCATGGTGACTCAGGGTACCAAATAAGGGGAGGAGGGTAATTGAAGTTGTGCCTTTTAGAGCAGTCTTTTCCCCAAGTTTAGCTTTGTCTGTAGTTAAGAGTACAGCTTCAAAGGCCAGGCATGGTGGCACACATCTTTATTCCCAGCACTTGGGAGGCAGAGACTGAGGCAGGTGGATCTCTCAGTTCCATGTTAGCCTAGCCAACAGAGTGAGTTCCAGGACACCTAAGGCTATACTGATATTCTGTCTTGAAAACCAAACCAAACCAAACTAACCCAATCCAAATGAAACCAAACCATCAACAAAAATCGGCTTTAAGGGCAAGGACCAATGACACAAAGAACAGTATAAAGAACTTTTCTGGTATGTCTAGGTCTACTGCATATTATTTATATAGAAAACATAGAATGAGATATCCATAGCATTAAAAACCCCTTTGTACAAACTCTTTTTATAGATCCTTTCATTTCTATGATCCTCAGATTCTATCCTTGGGCAGTAAATCCA
Source organism: Psammomys obesus (assembly GCF_907164565.1). Lineage (NCBI taxonomy): Eukaryota > Metazoa > Chordata > Mammalia > Rodentia > Muridae > Psammomys > Psammomys obesus. The sequence goes on along the minus strand of NW_026590859.1, from coordinate 10,735,859 downwards.
GTTTTGATGGAGTCCATGCCATGATTTATGCAGCCTTCACTATGAACATTTATTTTTCTTCCAATAACTTTACAGTTGCCTCCCTTTAGCTCTTACTCATTAATGCTTGTTCACATCTCTGGTGATAATCTGTCCATTTGGATGTCAATGTCCCTCATGAAACTGTTCTCCAGGTCGATCCCTAGAACAATCACGTTGATAAGGAAAAATAGATTCTTGTTCAAACTGTGAGAGAGCAAGTCACTTAAATTGGATGCTAACAGTTGTAATAAAAACAACTGTCAAAGCAGCATAAGAATCGGCTTGCGCCCTCTCGCTACACTCGATTCTGTGATGGAATACATCTTCCAATTTCGTAATGGCACAGACTAAGAGTAAATCGGGCCAAACTAATGGAGAGGCGGAAGTCAACATTCACTTCCGGCTTACGTTCGGAAGCCTCTTCAGAGGCTCTGCGGTGTTCCCACAGGCAAGCACGAGATAGGGGCGGAGCGACGCATGCGCCCTACCCAAGCGCTCGCCAGGTTGGTTCTGCGCAAGCTCGCAGGAAGCGCTCTCTAACTCTGCTTCCGGAGACAGGTTTCTGTAGGGGTTCCCGGCGTGGAAAGCGGCAAACTGTGGAGTGTGACTTTAGCCACTCGCCAGCCCTCTGCGACCTGCGCCTCCAGTGGACCCGGAAGAGGTGTGTGAGCCTTCTACTTTTTCCTTCTGGTATTTCCTCTTGATTTCCTGTGATCCTGGGTTCTGGGACCGCGAGTTACAGGGACTGCGAAATGTTGGTTCTCCTTGCAACCTCCGCCAGTTTGAGTCTTTGCGGGCGAGGGAAGGGTTTGCTTTAGATCTCCTTACCGTACGTTGGTGGGTCGATTTGAAATTCAGGTGTGTCCAATTTCAAACTTTTTCGCCGAACATTTGAGGTTAATTTTAAAGGGTTTAATCTGGGTTTAAAGTGGAGAAGCGAAATTTGAGGCTGGCCGACTCTTGGTTGATGGCTCAGTAAGTAATTGGCGATTACAGTAAAGCCGAGTGAATTCGATCAATGGGATCCACACGGTGGAAGGACACATTAAGCTATCCTCTGACCTCCACTCATTCGTAGTGGCTTCCCCATAACAATAAACAAAGTATTTAAAAAACAAACAAACAAACAAACAAACCTTTGTCAGCAGGCTTCGGGTTCGGTCTCCAGCACTGCAGAACACAAACAAACAAACAAAAAAGGCAAAGCCAATGCATTAATCTGGACAAGTCTGAGGATGTCCCGATCTAGGGTGATGCTGTAGGATTGCAGAAAAGAGGGGAATTTGGTGGAATTTTTAAGTCATAGTACCGGAAGCTTCAGTACTGGATAGATGCACAGAACAGAGGCTTTGAGCATTTTGACAATTAAATCCAAGCTCAGTGGCATATGGCTGCTTTTGTGGAGTCATTTATTTGCCATGGCCCCCTGCCCGCCTCCCAGCCATTTTTGTCATATCAGCTAGTCTGTGTATCCTGTATTCCCTAGACTCCTGTCTTCATGTCTTTTGGTCGCGTTACATAATTTGTCTAAGTACCACAGTTTTTCGGACCTACCGTGGAAGGTAGTAAGGTTTCTGCTGTGATTAAGTTAGGTAATTTATGGGCTGGGTCATGTAGTTAAGCAATACTATGGCTATTGTTGTTGTTATATTGTGTTGCTCTGTATTTTTCAGTTTCTGTAGCCTGAGTTTTTTTACTTTGCAATTAAGGGTGTGTTGTTTGTGTATGTACTCGGTACATAGCTATATAGTAGTCTTTTTATGAATTTTAAAAATAATTTTTATTTTATCTTCTGTGTATGAGTGTTTGGCCCATATATATGCATCACATATAGGCCTCTTGAGAAGGTTGGATGCTCTGGAGTTGGTGTTCCAGAAGGCTATGAACTGCCATGTGGGTGCTGGGGACTGAACCAGCCAAGTCCTTTAGAAGAGCAGCAAGTGCTCTTAACTGCTGAGCCATCTGTCCAGTCCCCACTTTTCTTTTTTAAAAAAAGTTTAGTGTTTTTGGCTGTTGTCGACAGAGTCAACTTTTACTTTAAAAGAACTGACAGATACAATGCATTTGGTTGCTCACGTGACGTTTATTAGATGGAAAGATGGCTTCTTTTCTGCACAATGCAGTTTCCTGCGGATTAGCGTGCATTGAAACTAACTGATGCTCTCAGCTTGGAAAAGATATGAGCGATTTCAGTGAGGAAATGTCAGAGCTTGCCGTGGCAGACCGGAAGAGAGAAACTTCTGCATTGTCTGAGAAAGGAATGCAGCTCCCATGGCTTCCGAAGCATATAGAAGCTGTAGGTAAGTGACCCAGCACTGAAGCCTTTCACTTTAATGCCAGGAAGTGCTAAGATCAGACACAGACACAAATGAATAACCAAGCTAGTTTGTTCTTCTTATTCCTTTTTTCATTTTGTTTTATTATGGATTTTATTTTATTTTTTATATTTTACTTGTTGTTGCGACAGGGTCTTGCTAGTTACCCCTGGCTTGCCTTGAACTCACATGCTGCTCAGGCTGGGTTCGAACTTATGGTTGCTCTCTTGCCTCACCTCCATGTGTGAACCATGATGCTTGACTATCTTTTTATGATTAGATGGGAGATTTTTTTCTTTTCTTCCTTACAGCTGTGGACAAAAATGAAATTATAAGAAATAAACTTTTTTAAAGGTTTTTTTTTTTTGCACTTAATACATAGTCTGTATTATGGTAGATTTGTATTTACCGAGCACTTATATCTTGAATTGGCAACATATTGGAGACTTACAGATGAAGAAAATATGCTCTCTTATTGAGGAGCATATACATAGGAAGTGGTAAGAAAATTTTTGTTGACTTGAATGGAACTAATTAATTCCTTCTAGAATTGATAATGTAATAGATTTTAAAAGCATTTATTTTCATTTTTTAACAATGTAGATACAGACAAGGGTTTTTAATGGGTTAACTTCTGTGAGACTGTAAAGAAGCAGCGATCGGTGTGCTGCCCTGTGTCAGATAGAACTTTACATACACTTACACTTTCCTTACTGCTCTGGATGCTTTTCTTGGCTCCTGGAATCTAGCTCCCATTTTAGAACAAAGATTAATTAAATTTTATATTTCCAGTAAGTTAATCCTCAGTAAATGTGTGCATGAACATTTTTATATGAGGACACTAAATTGCAACGAAATTAACCTCTTAAATAATGATATAAAGAAGCAAATCAGGTCTGTCTGATCTCAGATCTTACACTTTTAACCATAAGGAGGTAGATGGAGCTTGGCCTGAAAGCAGTCTTCCATTAGGAAAATAAAGGCTCTTTGAACAGATATTTTGCCAGTTTTCTTGGCTAGTGGCCTGTGATTGTTGATGATCTGGGCAGCTTGTGTCGTTCTTGTTAAGTGCAGTATCTGCTTCAGAGAGCCAGCTGAGGCCCAGTAGCCTCCATTTCTAACTTGATTTCAGATAATCCAGTACTGCTAGTTTTGGGTCACGGGAGCAGTAAGGCTGAGAAAGTACCTTGTCCTGCAGCAGCTTTCTTTCCCCTCCCAGCCCCCCTCAAGACAGGGTCTTGCTGATTGGCCTTGAGTAGCCTGTATGGAACTTGCCACACAGACAGACCCGGCTGGCCTCAGATCTGCCGCAGCCCTGCTTTTTGTCTTCTGATGGCTGGAGTGATGGACATGCACTACCATGGCCAGCCTGTGGGGCTGGGGTCTTTATCATCCTTTTACTTACATGTCCCCTATGAAATTTGTTATTGGTGCTTTCTTGCAGTACTCATTAAACTGTCTTGGCGGTTTTAGAAAAAAGGTGTTAGAAAAATTGTTTTCTAATTTAATAGTTGCAAATGATAATATTTTCACCACATGTTGGATTATTTGGTTTCTCAAGGCAAGTTTCTCTGTGTAGCCCTGACTGTCTTGGAACTTGCTTTGTAGACCAGGCTGGCCTTGAAATCAGAGCTCCACCTGCCTCTGCGTCCTGAGTACTGAGATCAAAGGTATGTACCACCACACTTGACTAGATAGAAGTTTTAGAATACTGCTTTTTTACAGTAAGTATATATCATTACATAAATACTCTTATGTCTCATACATTGTAAGAAAGTTTCTTTTGGGCTGAGACATGATTGTAACTATTGGTGGTTGTATACAGTTGACCAAAATAACAAAAGCTTTGTTGAGAGATTGGGACTTAACTATTTGAGTAAATTTTAATTTGTATTTTATCTCAACAAAATAGATAAGCCATCACTTTTTCCTCAATTACTGTATAAATCCATGATAATTGTTATGTATGTATCCCTTTCTTTCCTCTGGAAAGCGTACTTGATTTTTGGGCAGAGTCTTGCTGTAACCCAGGCAGTCCCAGACTCAGGTTGCCAGCCATGATGGAGCTAGAGGTGTGCACCACACAGTTGGACTGTTCTGTTTTTATTTCTCCGTGGAGGGAAGATCTAATATCAGTGTTGGGTCTGTTTTAGTGTCTGTAACTAATTTGGTGGTGTAGTGAGTCACATGAGGAGGTTAAGCAGTATGTCTGAAGTTCCGTGATGAGCTTATTCAGTGTTACCAATGCTGAAGCCAGGTATGGTGGCACACACCTTTAATCCTACCTCTCCAGAGGCAGAGGCCAGCAGATCTCTGAGTTCCAGAAAAAAAAAAAAATTAATAATAAAATAAATAAATAAAAAACCCCAACAGGGTCTGCAGTTTTAAAGACAGATTTGGAAATCATCTAAAATCATCTAAATTGCAAAGGGCAATGTTAGGGTCATTGATTTGCCAGCCCCATCTTTTGCCTGCAGGAATTATGTACATTTGTCTGTAAGGCCTTGAAGATCTTTTTTAGGAAGCAGCGTATAAAGATAGGCACTTTCTGTTTTGAGCATTCCTGGGGATCAGATCCAGAGCCTTGCACATAGCCTATACTGCCACTGAGCTATAGCCTCTGCCCTGACTTTAATTTTTAAAATTTTTATTTTATAATGTTAAATTTATTTTGGTTTTTATGTGTATGAATATTTATGTATGTGTGTGTGTGCCGTGTATGTGGTGTCCGCAGAGGCCAGAAGAAGGTGTCAGATTCCCTGATCTGGAGTTACCGGTGACTGTGAGCTGCCTGGTATGGGTGCTAGGAACTCAGTTCCTCTTTAAGAGCAGCACATGGTCTTAACCTGAGCCATCTCTCCAGCACCTGCCAACAGATGTGTTAAAAGTACCTTTGCATGATACCTGTTGGTCTCATATACTTGCTTAAATAAGGGAATCTAGCTGGAAGACTAGAGCCCAGAGCAGGGATGGTTGTTCACATCTGTAATCCCAGCATTTGTGAGACAAGGCAGAAAGAGTCCAAGGTCATTCTTGGCTACATAGTGAGCTTGAGGTCAGCCTGGGCTCTGTGAGTCCCAGGGAACCAGAAACAAAACAGAAAAAGAAAAAGACTGCTGACTAAACAGGATCCGTTAGAAGGGAAATGGGGCTATCAGTGTAACCTCTCTCTTTTATAATATACCCTAAGTCCAAGTTCTCTTAACATGGAGATTGTTGGTACTTTAGACCTAATAGATTCTAATGCTTACAACTGCTTTAATCTTTATGCATTTCCTATCACTGGATTACTGGAAACTTCATCCTTTAAAAAGAAAAAAAAAAAAAAAAGATTCACTTGGCGTTTTCTGAACATTTAAATGTAGGTAATAACAACCATCTTTCCCTAGGATTGCATTGGTGACTTTTCCCTTAAATATTTGGGCCTGTTCCTTTGGAAGGTTTCATCCAAGTTATTTAGTAAAAGAATGATCAGATTTAGGGAGCCTGATAGCACAAGGACATCTAATATTTAGGATGTTTTTAATTATTTGTTTCTGAGACAGACTTGCCTTATATAGTCCAGGCTGCCATTGGACTCACAGTCCTGCCAGCCTCCATAGTGCTCAGATTGCAGTCATGTGCCCTCATGTCCAGCTTGGTTTCTGAATTCTGGGTTTCTAGGTAAGAGTGTAGAAAGCCTGAATATGTATCAGCCGTGGCTGCTTGCATTAGACCCACCCAGGGCTACCTGTCAGCAGTTCATCATGGGCTGGGGAGACTATGCGGCAGGGTTTGTTTTAGTTAGTGGGTTTGATACCTGGGTAGCCTAGGTCAGCAGTCCTCGCCACCTTTGTTGAGACTTGTGTTTATTGAATACTGAATTAGAGACATTCTTGTCGTTGATACAGTGACTGGGGGGAAGAGGAAGAAGGATTTTGCTCAGACAACCAGTGCTTGTTTGAGCTTTATCCAAGAAGCCCTGCTGAAGCACCAGTGGCAGCAAGCTGCAGAGTACATGCACAGTTACTTACAGACCCTGGAAGACTCAGACACCTACAAGAGACGGGCTGCCCCTGAGGTACTGGAGTCTGCTAGAGGCACAGCCGCTTGCTGGCTGTTTCACTTCCAGCTCCACCCTTTCGATCCATCCTGCCTCAGCTTCCTGAGTACTAGGATGATAGGCACACCACCATGCCTGACTTACCCTATTCCTTTTGTTGTCAGTGTCCATTGAATGGACTACCACTTCTTACGCTTCCGTTCAACAGTGGTTTCCCTGGACGTCCATGTATGTGCTTTTGTGTGGTGCTTGCTTTAATTTCTCTTTAGTATATACTGAGGAATGGGATTGTAGCTTATGTGATAGCAGTATTTTTAATCTCCTAAGGTTCTACCAAATTTCTTACCAAGTGGCTTTGCCATTTTATATTTCTACCAGCAGTATTTAATGTTCTAGTTTCTCCACATTCTTATTGGCATTATTATCTCTGTCTTGAGACAGTCACAATCTGAATACCATTCTGGCCTCAGACTCAGGTATACAGACAGACTCCTCTGTTTAAACCTCCTGAGGCTGGGAGGCACAAGCCACCATGCCTGTTTTTTTTTTGTTTTATTTTGTTTTGTTTTAATACTTCAGGTCATGAAGTAGAATCTCCTCATGTTAGGATTTGCAATTCTCTTCTGGCTAATGATGCAGACGGAGCTTCTTAAAACACTGATCATGTTCCTCCCCCACTGAAAACATTTCACTAGAGCAGCAGTGAATCATAGTCCTCTGATTGCTGTGGACTTCCTTCAGGTTGTGCATCTTCTCTTCTTGATCTGTCTCTGACCTCATCTCTCCAATCTGGGTTCTCCTCACTAGCCTCACTGCCCTTGCTTTCCATGGACCAGGCATATTCCTTCACTATAATTTCTTTTGCTGGGAAGGGTCTTTCTTCAGCCATTGTCCTCCTTCAAGGTCCCTTTAGGTGACTTCACTCTCATACCCACCCCTACTTTTTGACCAGCACTCCTGAAGACCTGTTGTGTAAATGCCAGGTGTGCACATGCACACCAATAGCCCAGCAAGGGGAGGCAGAGGCAACTTGTGCTTTGCTTTCCTTTCTTTCTTTCCTTTCCTTTTCCTTCCCCTTCCCCTTCCCCTTCCCCTTCCCCTCCCCTCCCCTCCCCTCCCCTTCCCTTCCCTTTTCTTCCCTTTCTTTTCTTTCCTTTTCCTTTCTTTTCTCCTTTCTTTTTCTCTTTTTCTCTTTACCTGATTATTAATCTACTTTAAGCTAATAGAGAAATAGTCATTTGCTCCCTTGAGAGAAGCAGAGCCCAAGCTCTGTCACCAAATGTGGTCTAAGAATAAGTGTATTAAAATTTTCATTTCTAGCAAAATGTTCTTAGGTTGACATGGGAAAAGAACAGCACACATACTTAGTGTGGATGAAATTTCAGGGAATGTGGCGTGTCTGTTTCTGCATGGAGATGAGACAGATGGTCCCAGGGAGCCAGAAGTGTAGGACTGTTTTCTGACTTACCCATTTTATACCGATTTTTAAGTTCATATTTAGTATGTGTGTTCATGGCACCTTTTAAAGACCACTAATTTAATAATGGCACTGTTATTCTTACCTGGTGTAATGGTTTGAATGAGAATGCCCCATAGGTTATGGCATTTGAACACCGGTTCCCTTTGGTGGCACTGTTTGGGAGGTTAGAGGTACAGCCTAGCTGAAAGAAGTCCCTCTGTCCCTAGAGGCAGGCTTGCAGAGTTTAAAGCCTCCCACCATTTCTAGCATGCTCCCTGGTTCATGCTTGTCATTTAAGGTGTGAGCTCCTTGCTCCTGTCCTCATGGAGTAACCCTCAGGAACTGAAAGCCTAAGTACACTCTTCCTCTAAAAGTTGCTGTTTTACCAAAGCAACAGAATCGACACCAGCACACTGGCATTTTGAGAGGTGATGAGGATCACCTGCTTCAGAGTGCTGGCGTACTAGGGGAAGCATGGTCTCTACGGAGTGGAAGGGGAAGTTGATTTTAAGTGTTACAATCAGGATAAACAAAATCTTGTAGGAAGAAACTGGATAAGGTGAAGATTTATTATTTTGGTATTTTTGCTTTGATAGATCATTTGGAAGCTTGGAAGTGAAATTCTGTTTTATCACCCGAAAAGCAATGTGGAGACTTTTAATAGCTTTGCTGACCGGATGAAAAATATTGGCGTCTTAAATTATTTAAAGGTGAGACTCTAGACTTGTAAATTTATATTTCCAATGTGTGTGTGCTTGACTGCTTGTCTCAATGCTGAGACAGAAAGTCACGGAAAATAGATCTGACCTGCGGGTAAGAAGAGACTAGAGGACACTGCCGTGTGAGGGCTGCTCACGCCCTCATTTCCAGCCACCTTCCATGGATGCTGATTGGAACTCTGTCACCTGGCTCTGGCTGTCAAGTACAGTCTTTCAGCGATGAGGCTGCACTTCATGGTGTACACAGGCCAGACTCTCACAGGGTTGCTAAAATTACTTGAGCTGAGCTGGCAGTTTTGGAAAAAAAAAACAAAACAAAAAAACAACAACAAACTGTAGAACAAGTTAGGAACTTGAACGTGTTCAAATGTTGTAATGTTCTTAATGTTTAGATAAAACTTTCTCTCCGAATTTCTGTCTTTTAATAATAGGTATTTTTCTGTTTTTTAATAAAGTTTTTTGCAGAAGGGACCGAGAACATTGCACAATATTATAGCCCCTTCTTTGTAAAGACTTCTAAGTAACAGAGCACTGTTTTTTTTTTTTTTTGTTTTTTGTTTTTTTTTCTTTTCGAGATAGGGTTTCTCTGTGTAGCTTTGGCCGTACACCAGGCTAGCCTTGAAATTACAGTGATCCACCTGCCTTTGCCTCCCTGAGTGCTGGCATGAAAGGCATGTACCACCACGCCCGGCTAAGAGCACTATTCTTTAGTAATTTTATAAACATTTTATTGTTATTTTTTTTTTTTAAGACCATAAAGCTGTATAAGAACTTGAACTCTGTCCATTTACTCTTATACAGAGTATAAGAGTAAATGGACAGAAACCATATGACCTGCAAAGACTAAAATTTCAGTCCTTGCTCTTGGTTTTGTTTTTATTTGTTCAGCCTTCTGGTGTGTGTGTGTGTGTGTGTGTGTGTGTGTGTGTGTGTGTGTGTGGTCTATCTGTCTGTGTTTGTGTTAAGTCTGGAGGTCTGAGGTTGACCTTAGTCTTTCTTGATCACCTTACACCTTACCTCTTGAGGCAGGTTTCTTGCTGCCTCAGAGCTGATTGGTTCTGGCTGGTTAATGTGGCTATTGAGTTTGCTTTGGGTTCCTGTCCACCCCATGTGCACCAGACTTGTGCAGTGGGCTCTGGGGATCCAGACTCTGGCCCTCATGCATTCTCAGCATAGTTTATCCACTGGATCATCTTTCTAGGATCTTTCTCCCCGCTTTTTGAGAAAGACCCTTCCTATGTAGCCCAGGCTACTTTTGAACTCACCGTCCTACCTCATCCTTCCTGGTGCCGGGATTCTAGATGAGTGCCACTGTACTCAGCTCTTTGGTTATCTTTGCTTTTGTTTCTAGGAATACTTTTTCTTTAACACCCCTTGGCAGGTTGTGTTTGAGCGTGTTGGACATGAATGAAGTCTGTCAAGACTGCTGTCTACTGTAGACCAAGCAGGCATTAGGTGTATGAAAAGACTGCCATTTAATCTTGAGCAGACTCTCTGAAGGCTGTAGGTGAAGCATGGAGCTCCTGACTAGTTCAGGCTTACAATGTGGCCTTTGTGCCCAGTTTTCTCACTGTGTTGCACTATATTCTGTATATGTAATTTTACTCTCAATTACATGGTGTTAGTTGTTTCCCATGTCTTTCTTTGTTGATTGAAAAATGTACACGACAGAGTATGAACTATGCCACTGTCTGAGCTTTCACCTTTTTGTTTTGTTTTGAGACAGGGTTTCACTGTGTAACCTTGGTTGTCCTGGAGCTCACCCTGTAGACCAGGGTAGCCTTAAACTCATTGATCTGCCTGCCTCTGCCTCCTGAGTACTGTGATTAAAGGTGTGCACAACCACCACCCAGCTGAGCTTTCAGTTTTATATGAAGGTTCTAATACAGTTTCAGGACTACGCCAGCATGTTACGTCTTTCCTGAGTTTCCTGACTTCAGCGACAGTGGGTTGTTTTTATTGCTGCAGATCTCCTTACAACATGCATTGTATCTTTTACATCATGGGATGCTGGAGGATGCAAACAGAAATCTAAGTGATGCGGAAACATGGAGGTATGGTGAAAAGTCGGCTTCTCAGGAAGTGTTAATCAACCTTGTGCAGGCCTACAAAGGGCTCTTACAGCACTATTCTTGGTCCAGAAAGAAGATGGAGTTGTCAGAGCTTGGTGAGTCAGCACCGTCAGCTTTCTTTCTTTTTTTTAAATTTTTTTATTAATTATTTATTACAATTTACACTTTGTATCATAGGTGCAGCTCCCTCCCTCATCTCCTCCCAATCCTTCCCTCCCTTCCTCTTCTCCTCTGTTCCTCCCCTATTCCACTGATAGGGGAAATTGTCCTCCTCTGGCCTGGTAAGGCTGCAACCCTCCCCCCCCCCCCAAGGGGGAGGTGATCAGAGAGCCTGCCACTGAGTTCATGTCAGAGATAGTCCCTGTTCCCCTTACTAGGGAATCCACATGGAGACTGATTCTATGGGCCACATCTGAGCAGGGGTTTTAGGTCCTCTCCATGCATAGTCCTTGGTTAGGGTATCAGTTTCTTCAAGGCACCTAGGGCCCAGGTTTGTTTTGTTTTTTTTTTTTTTTTGGCTCTGTTGGTATCCTTTTGAAGCTCCTGTCCCCGCCAAGTCTTTCTATCTCTCCTTTCTTTCATAAAATTTCCTGTACTCTGCCCAAAGTTGGCTATGAGCCTCAGCCTCTTTCTTATGGTGAAGGGATGGCTGGGCAGTGTGGATCACATAGACCCCTGACTTCATCCAGGTATTGTAGAAATGAGACATGCTCTTGGGAGGCTGAGGATTTCTTGGGTTTGAGGTCAGGCGGTCTTACAAGATCCTGTCTCAAAATAATTAAGCAGGCTAACAACAACAAAAAAGCTTACTAGGATGAACTGACTAGGTGAGTTTAAAGTTGCTGTTTATTCTTTTTCTTACATGTGGTAGGTACTCGAACTCAAGAAAGTTATATGATAACTATTTGGGCAGTGGTGTTTACCACTCCTGTGGATAGGTACTTTGTACTTTTTTTATTCAAGACAGGGTTTCTCTGTGTAGCTCTGGCTGTCCTGGACTCTCTTTGTAGACCAGGCTGGCTTCAAACTCACCTGCCAGTGCCTCCTGAGTGCTGGGATTACAGGTGTGGGCTACGACACCTGGCAACTTAATACACTTTTTTTGCATGAAGTTGATAGTAAGATTGTGGGTATAAAATGGGTGGTGCTTTCAGAAGATCTTTAACTCAAGTGTCTTTAATGAAGAAAAAAACCAAAACAAAACCATTCCTGCCCAAATAGTAGGTGGTTTGAGTGGTGACTATTTTAGAGTTATTGCTACTTTAATTTTATCAAAGGTAACCACAGATGAGATGGACGTAGGTAGAGCACACCTTTAATCCCAGTTCTCTGGAGGCGAGGCAGGTGGAGCTCTTGAGTTTGAGGCCAGCCAGAACTATGTAGGGAGACCCTGTCTGAAAAGGGGAAAAAAAACCAAACCGCTATTCAGAGAGATGAAACCGCTAGCTTCTCTGCCAGCCTCCTGAGGATGTGGCCTGAGGACCGGCACCTGCCGCAGCTGTGTGTGTGTCTGTCGGTTAGTGAGCTTGGTTACTGGCATCCTCCTTCACATCTAACGCTAGGATCTGGTTTTTGTTTTTTTTTACAACCTTTTTTCCCCACATCATTAATCTGCTTTCCTGGTCTCATTTCTAAGCACAGACTAAACTTACCTGGCCACTGGGAAAAGGATATCAATGCGCTTTTTGCTTTGAAGTATCATTTTGTGCTTTTTTAGTTATTACTTTTGAAAGACTAACTTTTCTTCAAACCTTTTATGAAATTCAACACATACAGTGTAGAATGAATAAATTATAATTCCTTCTCTGTAACCACTACACAGGTTAAGGAGCTGGTCATTGCTCTCACCTTAACCTGTGAGGTACGCACGTGTGTCGTCTTAATACTTCCTCTATTCTGTACCTATCTTGTAACCACTTCCGTGCTGGCTAGTTTTATGTCAACTTGACACACGCTAGAGTGCCTTAATTGGAAAAAAAAAAAAAAAAAGCTTCCATAAGAGAGGGCTGAGGGCAAGCTTGTAGGGCATTTCCTTAATTAGTGATTGATGGGGGAGGTCCCAGCCCATCATGGATTGATCCACCTCTGGGCAGGTGGTTCTGGGTTCCAAAGAAACAGGCAGAGCAAGCCAGGGGAGCAAGCCACTAAGCAGCATCTCTCCATGGCTTCTGCCTCAGCTCCAGGGTCCTACCCTTTTTTGAGTTCATGTGCTGACTTCCTTCAGTGATGAACAGTGTTGAGGAAGTGTAAATCAAATAAACTCTTTCTTCCCAGCTTGCTTTGGTCATGGTGTTTCATCACACCAATACAACCCTAAGACAATTCCTCTGACTTTATTTATATTCTTCTCTATATACACAGCTGTAAAGGATGCAGCTTAGCTTTGCATGTATCTGAATTGTTTATATTTGTCTTCATACTGTGCTTTCTTTGGGGGCCTCACGTGTTTTCAACATCAGTGTTAAGACATATATGTTTTTAAATATTTCTAGTTTATTCAATTTTAGAATAGTGAAAATCTTACTGTATAGTATTAATAATACTCTTTCTGTAATTGATAATCACTTAGGTTATAGTTTGAATGAGATATATATATAATATATATAGTTATATAGTGCTTCTTTGAAATTAACCTTTCCCAAGTTTTACAAAAAAGTGCACACAAGCCTGTCTCTGGAAACAGTCATAGTGATGGAGTATGCCTCTTGTACTTAAAAGATACATGGGATATATGTGCATGCAAAATAATATATTGATTTGTAACTATTTTGCTATTGTGAATTGTTTTTTCACTGAAAACACAGCTGTCTTTGGCTTTTATGAGGCCTAATATACCTGTGTTTTTCTTTTGACATTTGTTCCATCGAAGACATGGTTGCAGACTTCAGATATACAAAGATGTCCACCATGAGTCTGACTGTTTTAGCCCCTATATGTAGATGTTTTATCCATTTGGAGTTACTTTTTGTATATGATATGAGATGGGTAACAATCCACTCTATTGTTTTGCATGTTGCTGTCCAGTTGTTGATTGTACTGACTGAAAACTATTCCTCTATTTAAGTTTGTCCTGTCACCTGCACTAAAAGTCAGTTGCTCATAATCATGAAGGCTTATTTAGGGACTCTGAATTCTCTTGTGGGTGTCTCTGTGTGTTACTCATGTCTCTATTATATAGCCTTGATTGATTCCTCTACATTGTAATCAGTTTGGAAATGATGGCGTGCATTCTCCAACTTGCTCTTTTTAACGTTGTTTAGACTTCACTCAGCCCCTGTGCTGTCATTAGCTGTGAAATCATTTACATCCGCTTGTCAGCTTATTCAAACACCTGTTGGGGTTTTGATAGGAATTTTAGGACTTTAGATGAACTTAATAGTAGTGGTTTTCTACTCTACAAACATGAGATGACTTTATAGGTGAGATTTTTAACAGTATTTTCAGAGTGTAACTTTTCATTCTTTATAAATGTGTACCTAAGTATTACTTTTGTTGCTCTTTGAGTGTGCATGAGTGCATATGAGTGTGCACTTTTGTGCAGGTGTGCATGAACACCGGGAGCCTGGGAATGTGGAGACCAGAGGCCAGTTAACCTTGACTGTCATCCCTCAGGAGCTGTCCACTGTGTTTTGAGACGGGGTCTCTCTGTGGTCTCGGCTGTCCCGGAATTCACCAGGTAGACCAGGCTGGTTTGGGAACTCACAGAGGTCTGCCCTCCCGCCTCCAGGTGCTGGGATTTAAGCTGTGCTCCACCGTGTTGCATCATATACTCAATTTTTTGAATGTTAGTTTTATAACCTGCAGTCTTAATGAATTATTTGTTAATACTTACAAGGTTTTTAAAAATTAAATTTTACATGTAGTGCTTGCATATATGTCTGTGTACCACACGTATGCCTGGTGCTTGCAGAGGCCAGAAGATGGCATCGTGTCCCCTGGCACTGGATTTGTCTATGCTTGTGAGCAACATGTGGTGCTGGGAATCAAACCCTGGTTCCCTGGAAGAGCACTCAGTGCTCTTAGCCACTGAGCCATCTCCAGCTCCTTAGCTCATAAGACTTTTTAGGGGTTTTTTGTTTTTGTTTCCAGTATAGGAATCGTCACATTTTCCTGCTTCTTACTGCTCTGATGAAAACCTAGGGTAGCAAAAAGAAGTAGTGAGAGAGGCTGCCTTGTCATTTTCTCAGTTTTAATCAAGCTTGGTAGCTATTTTTAAATTAAAATTTAAAAAGTAGTAAAAAAAATTCAGATTGAGTGAGTCCTTCTATTCCTAGATTGATGCATGTTTTTTTTGTTGTTGTTTGTTTGTTTTGTTTCTTTTTTTTGAGTCAGGCATGGTGGCACACATCATTAATCCCAGCACTTGGGAGGAAGAGGCAAGCGGATCTCTCTGTGTTTGATTCCAGCCTGGTCTACAAAGTGAGTCCAGGACAGCCAGGGCTACACAAATAAACCCTGTCTCAAACAAAAATGTTACTGATCTTTAACAAGTCTTTTTCTGTCTGTTGAAGTGACTGCTGATTTGGCTTAGAGGGTGGGTCTTCATGCGTAATTGGCAGTCAGCTGCTAAGCCAGCCTTGGGTGTGATGTGTAATTGCTCTTTGTAGGCGGCTAGACTAATGGGTCAGTACCCTGTTGAGGAGTTTGGCATTTCGCCAGAGACAGCAGTTCTCTTCATACTTGTTAGAGGTTACCAGCGATCCACTGCTCACGTGTTCTCTAAAATGAATTTCCGGGTCTCTTATTTTTGAACAGATGAGGATGATTATGCTTATACTGCAAAAACCCGAAACATGCTCAGCCAGAGCTGTAAAACCTCTGCAAATATTTGTACGCTGATTAAAACTCCTGGGGTTTGGGATCCTTTTGTGAAGAGTTACGTGGAGGTAAGTAGTCACTTTTCATGGCCAGGGTGGTGATACCGTTGTCTCAGCACTGAGAAGCCCGAAACAGCATCGCTTCGAGTTTGAGGCCAGCTTGAGGTGTATAGTGAACTCACTAGCCTGGGCTGCATTCATGGCACAGCTCTCTGCCTCAAGAAGCACTTCTGGTCACTGCTGTTCTCTGCATTGGGGCCTTGGAAAGAACTTGCAACAGTTCTTTTGTTGAGGTTCTACATTTTCCAGGAACAAATTCGAGGGAGAAAAATGATAGCACATGTAGACCTTTGATGGTGTTTTGAAGAAGTTGTAGGAATGCTGGAAAAGCAAAGTTAGTGTTGCTGTTGTCCCCTATACAGTGCTCATCACTCTTCCGATAGCTAAAATTATTTATTTATGCTGCTCTTCTCAGCAGTAAGCTTGTATCTTCTTTTTTGTGGAGTTATTCTTCAGAATTAATGTAAGATAATGCTTTTTTTTTTTTATACAGATGTTAGAGTTCTATGGTGATCAAGATGGAGCCCGAGAGATACTCACCAATTACGCATATGATGAAAAGTTCCCATCAAACCCCAATGCCCACGTCTACTTATACGAATTTCTCAAGAGACAGAAGGCACCCAGAACGAAGCTGATAAGTGTTCTTACGGTATGCAAGTTCCCAGTGTTTGAGTAGAAGGTCTGTGTCTGGGCTTGCCGGGAAGACTCGTGTGTGTGGTTGGAGTGCAGGAAGAGGAGGAGGAGTGGCATAAAGGCAACAAAAGCAGCCAGTCAGCCCTCGGGAGCTTCCTAAAACTCAGCAGAAGGTTCTGGACTCTGGATGTTCTGTTATTTGATCTCGTGGTAATTACACGACTGCGTTCAGCTTCATGAAAACATGCTGACTGGCACATGTTCTTGTTTGCCGTAACAGTACATGTATTTCAGTTAAAAAATTTTTTTTTGAGTTGAGACATACATAGATAAATCATGAAAAAAAATGTGAGTGTAGGAACCAAATTTTAATAGCTTCTGTTATTGGTGTCAGTATTTATTTCTGACTTTTCTTCCTTTATAAAACTTCGAAGAGAAATTGGCAAATTTACTTTTTGTTCTGTTGGATATAAAGTGAAAGTATCCTAGAAAACAGACAGGATGAATTCATTTAAAAATTTAGTTTATTTTGTCTGTGGGTCCAAGTGTTACCATGCATTTGGAGAGGTCAGGGGACAAGTATGGGGGCTGATATCCTACCTGGGGATCCCGAGAGATCACACTCAGGTTGCCAGTTTGGCAGCAAGCACCTTTATCCAGTGAGTCCTCGTGCTGGCTCAAATTCATTTTTAATGTTTCAAAATGAGAGAATATTTTACTTCAAATTTGTTCCATAGTTATAAAATAGTTCCTTGTATTCTTAAAAAAAAAACAACATCTTGTAAGTGTCTCCTCATTTTACAAAAGAACTGTTACAGAACTTCCATGCTTTTTAGTGTGCTTTGAGTGTATTCGCTAAAATTGCTCTTTGCCCTTTAGAGTTTATTTTATATAACTGCTCTGTGGGTTTTGTTTTTTTTGTTTTTTTTTTTTTTCTATGTGAGTTCTCTGTGCTCTTTTGAGACAGGCTGTCATGTAGCAGAGAGGCTGGCCTCACACTTGTTCTGCAGCCTGGGCTGGGCTTGCACTTTTGCCTGCCCTTTCTCTGCCTCCTGAGCGCTGGGATTATGAGCCTGGGCCACTGTTCTGGCTTTGTCATTTCTTCTTTTCCTCCTATCTCTCTCCAAGCTGGGACTGTGGGTACATGCTGCTACACCTGCCTTTCTATGTGCTGCTGAGGATCTGAACCCTAGTCCTCATGCTTTCATAGTGAGCACTTTCCCTCTGGACCATCTCCTGGAATTTTGTTTTCTAATACAACGTTTCAGAGGATGCCTTCCTGTGTTCAGATTAAAGCTGGATACATGCAGAATACCTCTTAAGTCCTTAATTCATTTGCTGAGAGCATATTAGCCTGTAAGAATTTTACTTGGAAGTAAGCTAGAATTTGAGAAATGTCTTTATAGTGTGTAAATTACGAGACTTTTCTCTTTCAGATTCTACATAAGATTGTGCCATCCCATACACTAATGTTAGAATTCCATACATTGCTTAGAAAATCAGGTAAAACTGTGTTTTATATTCCTTTGTGCATATAGACTAGATGAAGGCTCAGTCATCTGTGACCCATGGGCCAAATCATCGCCTCTTTTCACAAGCTAAATTCCCTTGCACTCCATCCCCTCTTGCAGTGCTGGTGGTTGCTGTTGCTTTATGCCTGTAGCTGTGATGGAGATTAGGGATCCACAGCTCACAAAGCTTAAAATGCTTGCTGTCTGGTCCTATAGGGAGCCTTAGGAAACAGGAGGACAGATGTGTGTTGTTTGTATGATTTGCCTCTTGGTAGTCCCTCGAGGGCTTCAGTTCAGTAGAGAACATGTGTCTTAGCAGGAGGTCACCTCGCTTCAGCCAGTTGCTGAAAAGTCTATAGGTCTCAACCTATAAATACCAAAAAATGCCAACTAGGGCATTTTTAAGTAGAGGGGATAACCTCCAGAAGAGGCTCGCCGCCTTGATGTCCTTACCTTCAGCTCCTCACAGGGCAGTGAACTTAATGAATTATTTTAAGAAGGTTTGCAGATCATAGAGCTTCATTCACTTGATCGGTCTTCTTGGCTCTGTGCTCTTATCTAGGACCTTCTGTAAGCTTGAACTGTTGTGACTGTTGCAGACATAGAAGAACACCGGAAACTGGGCTTGGCTGTGCTATTTGAAGTCCTGGATTTTTCTGGATGCACTAAGAACATAACTGCCTGGAAATACTTGGCAAAGTATCTGAAGCAGACATTAATGGAGTAAGTGAGAAATGGTGTTTATCACTGGTTCATTATAAGTAATAGGCTCACATTTTAGCTGTTGCTTTCAAAGTTTTTTACGTAATGTTTTTGAATTTCCTGTAAAGGATCTTCAGTTCTTTTTTCCGAGTACCAGAAGCTAGGAAGTACAGAAAACCTAAGCCTGACACAGAGAAGTTCTGTGCATGTATTTCATGGTAGCAAACTGGACACTGCATCGTCGGTGCACGCACTCTGCATCTGACTGTGCATTGTCAGCACTACATTCTGCATGAGGGAAAAGCCGTAGCTCTGCTCACCTGGTTCTGTGTTGAGAAGAGAGGCCTCAAAGAGTTAGACTTCACTTCAGTGTCGTATCCTTTTTGGCTGGTGAGGAAATCTGTGTTTGAGAATACTTCTTCATGCTTTAGAGCTGACTTTATCCTCTGCTTACTGCGCTGATTAGCGACATGAACCTGGGAGATGGGGCCTGAAGATAAGGCCGACTGAAGTGCCAGCAATAGCCAACTTTATTCAGAGCATTGGACAGTTTATGGTCTGAGGGTGAAGAAGAACCACCTGGGTAAAGCATGCAGTTGTGAGGACAAGGCACAAGTGGCAAAACATGTTTTCCTTAGATGCACTCCTGATCTGCTACTCCTGTGAGGGGCACGAAAACTCATTCCAAGAACAGTTCCTTGTTTTTGAAGAAACTGCGGTCATAAGACTATTGTCTTGTTTTCTTGGTGTTTTCTCACAAACACTCAGAATTCCCCTTGTATGGCTCCATTCTTGCTGGATGGCGTTTACAGAGAAATCTTAAGGCATTTTTTTCTTTTTTCTTTCCTTTTTTTTTTTTTTTAAAAAAAGCTCTGGTAGCTGAGAAGTCCAAGGTGAAGCCCAGTTTCCTGGTTCCCAGTGCCCTCTTGCTGTGTTTTCCCTCCGTGGAAGGGACAGCTGCTGTCTGGGGCTCTCAGTTTGTGATTCAGCTCCTCCTGTCCCAGCCCCACTGCCTCCTGCAGGGTCCCCACACTTGAGCATATGGAGTCTGTGAAGAGTGCATCCACACTGGCAGTGCGCCACGGCAGCACAGTCACTTTACAGATCTGAAGGGCCTAAAATCTCCAGACCATGGGGTTCCTGAAGGCTACAAAATGTACTGTTCACATGTTGAATCTAGACTTTCTACCACGGGCTGCCACAGGCATTAAATATATGTTTACTCAAGTTGTTAGAGAACAGTTAGTTCACTTGGTTCATCAAGCTCATATGCTTATATGTTTGTATGATAATGGCATCTGACTTGGCATAGTAATTTGGGTAACATATAATTTTATCTAAGATTGTAAAGTACTTTTTAAGTAATTATAGTAATAGCCAACAGTTACTCTGTAGCAGACATTCTGCAAGGAGCTTTGCTAGTTTGCTCCTAATAAAAATGCCAGGAAATAGCCATTTCCTCTCAAAGAAATGGAGGCTCAGAAAGGTTAGCAACTTGCTCAGGATCATCTAATTAGAGATGGAGTATCGCAGATTTCTATCCCGGGTTTTAATTCAGTGTCCATGCTGTTGACTTCAATCCAGGATTTTAATCCAGTGTTCACGCTGTTGACCACTCTGGGGTAATGCATTGGCTATGAAGTGGGAACGGGACGTGGACACCAAAAAGAGTGAGCGCAGGCTTGCGTCCATGCTGCTGCCGTGGCCATGCGCAGAAGTTACTGTTGACATTCTGATTCTCATCACGGTGTTGTTGCTTCACTGACATTCCCTTTTCTTTGTTTCTTTCCAGAGGCCATCCTGTGTGGGTTGAAAAAGAGTGGCAATCTAGGAGAAACTGGTGGCCAGCCTTTCACTTCAGCTTCTTTTGGGCAAAGAGTGATTGGAAGGCAGATGCTGATTTGGCTTGTGAGAAAGCGTTTGTAGCTGGAATCCTTTTAGGGAAAGGTTTGTGGTTGTGTTTTCTGTTTTTTTGGATGGAGCTTTTGCCTGGCTCTGACGCTAGGAGGTGGGCCTTGGTTCATCTTGTCTTTGTGATACCCGGGGTTTTAGGTGTTTAAGAAGTGACTGGAATGGGAGTGTGAGCCCTGAGCAGGGTCCTGATCCAGGCTTATGAGGAATCCTGTGAACTGTGTGCTTGGCTCCATGCCCAGCTTGACTTTGGGCATCAGAGACACAGTGCAGACCTTGCTATGTGAAGGTCAACTGACCTCAGTGTTCGTCATCAGCTCCATGTTATATTCACTCACCTGTCCTGTGGGGAAGGAGCATTTTCTCCTATCGCCTTTTAACCGAGAGGAAAGTGGTCTTATTATGGGCTATTTTGGCCAGTAAAATGCTCACTCGTGTGCCACTGACACATGAGCAGTGGAGCACACTACAGTAAAACTGTACAGAGTATATACCGAAATAAAAAGGGAGTGCCGCAGTGAGTGCTTGGCCCTGTGCTCAGGAGCTTGAGTTCCCCTGTGTTACTGTGTGGTGAGATCCAAGGCCGGCACCCTCTGCTGTGCTAAGAGGGCATGGCTCTTGGAATGAGAGTCAGTGTGTTTCATATAGTTACCAAGATTAGGAAAAGGTTGGTTTTGTGAGAAAAGGGGGATGAATGAGAACAAAGTGCCGTTTCTAAAACCCTGGTGATGAGCAGAAATGGGCTCACCTGCAACTCCTGCTTCCTCATCACTGAGCACAGCACGGACAGTTCAGGGCAGCCGTGTCTGAGCAGAGTCTGAAGGCCCTGGACAGTTTCCAGTCCTCTTACTTGTCACTTAAGTCAAACAGTTAACTGTTGGCCTTGTGTGAAATGCACATTGTAAACACGCTCACACCTTCTTTGCTAACAGGGTTGTAAATGCCAAGTGAACATCTGGAGGGCTCTGACATTCTTAAGTGTTAGAGAAGTGTGAGACGCGGTTCTGCTTGAGAATGGGCACTTTTCTTTTGTCGGGGTTCTGGTATTGAGCTCAGGTCACTTTTTGCTTTGGCCACCATCATTTCATCCTCGCATTTTCAGTCTTGGTTGGCTCTGCTTTATCTTAGAATGGAGTTGACAGCTGTATGAAAAGCAAGGCAAGTATCTTTCATTTTTGAGGGACCTTTCCTCAGTTTGCATCCCAGTTGTCCTCCAGTGTTAAGTCCTTTCAGGTTCATCTAGTTGTTGACATTAGGATAAGAAGAAATTCCCTCCAATTTTCTGTTTGGTAAAAGCAGAAACTGCCTGTATTTCCTTTCTACTACAGAGTGGTATGAGGTGTTTATGAATACGGAGTAGCACCGTCTTTCACATCGTCAGGAGGCTGTGGTGACAGGATCTTTTGAGCCCAAGAATTGTATGCAAGCCTGAACAGCACAACTAGATCCTGTCTCAAAAGAAACACCACAGATTATTTTAGTGACACTAAGCCTCCACCAACAGAATATCATCTTCTAGCATGTAGTCCTCAAGGATGGTAGAATGGATTCTGCAGTTATGATATGTAACCTAGCATTTTCTTAGGGAAGATAGGTTTATGTGAGTGGAGGATATAATAAAATTATTGTTTCATATGATTTTTTATTGTTTTATTATTTTATTTATTATTTTTTTATTGTTTTATTGTTTTAATATAATCACAGCTAGGCCTGGAAGTATAGGCCAGTAATTCCAGTTACTTGAGAAGTTGAGACAGGAGAATTGCAGGTTTAAAGTTTTCCTGTGTTACACAGTAAATTTAAGGCCACCCTGAGTAGGTAACTCAGTGGGATCCAGAAAGGGCTGGTGGCAAGGACTGGAGAGATGGCTCAGTGGTTATAACAATGCTTATAAAGGACCCACAGTTAGTTCTCAGCACTCACATTGGGCAGTGGACAACTGCCTGAATTTCATATTCCTTTGAGCTCTACAAGCACCCACAAATATGTGGTGTGCACATATGCACAGGAACATACATAAATAAAAATAAGTAAGTCCTTAAGATCAAAAGTAAAAGGTACTGGGCTTATAGTCAGTGACAAATACCTGGCGTGTTCAAGGTCTTAGGATCAGTCACCAGAACAGCATACATTCATATTAAACTTACGTTTTTCTTTAGAAGTTGACGTCTCTGAAACACTTTACAAGGGTCGTAGAACTGAAGAACAGGTAGACCTTCTCAGGACCACTAGCTACCTTGTTCAGACTGTGCTTTCCATCCACTGAATTCCAGAAGGCTAGAAGGGACCATGTTTGATCATTTCTAATCTATAATATGTTTATTCTAATCTTCCGCATCACTGTTTCCTACAGAGAACTGTCTGCTGTGATAGGTGCGACCGTAGCTGACTTAGAAGCTGGCATTGAGAGGGAAGTTGCATTAGCGCAGATTCGCTTTTGGAAGTCTTATTTAACAAATGAGTATATATAATGTACACTTCAGCATGGCTCCAGCTTAGGAGAAAGGGTGAGAAAGGAGTTGAGGTGTAAGCTTTAATTATGGGTGAGACATGCCTTTGCAGGTAGTACTTGCTTTCCCTGGTGAAGCTTTTACAGGTTGCCTAAGCCACATTGTTACATGTGACACAAATGAATCTACTTTCATGATTATGTGTGTCCTAGGACTGAAGAAAATTTTTAAAATGTAGAAGTATACTTAGTTCAATAAATATTAAGACTCTTTCTTATTTTGTCTCATTTTTTAGGTTGTAGATATTTTCGGTATATTTTAAAACAAGATCATGAAACCTTGAAGAAGAAAATAAAGCGGATGAAGAAGTCTGTGAAAAAATACAGTATTGTAAATCCAGGTGTTTGCACCTAACTTTAAGTTATTTAGTGGCTCCGTGGTTATTGAAAGTGTTTTTTTGTTTGCTATTATAAGAAGGTCGTTTAAATTATTATAATTGTGTATGCACATATGTGCATGTGGAGGCTAAGGCAGCTGTGTCATTCCTCAGCAGCTTTGCTCTGAGACAGGTCTCTCAGAGGCCTGGAGTGTACCTATTAGGCTGGCTGGCAGCATCCCCCAGGGAGTCTTCTTAGCTCTGGGATTATAATTGTGGGCTACTATGCCCAGATTTTTTTTTTAATCTATTTATTCATTCATGGTTTATATGTGTGTGTGTGCATGTCTGCACATGTGCACATGGACTTTGTGCAAGCAGAGGACAGCTTGTAGGAGTTGGCTCTCACCTTCTGCCATGTGAGTCTCAGGGACTGAACTCTGCTCATCAGAGTGGCAAGTGACCTGTCCACTGGATCTCCTCGTTATTCTTCATGTGGGTGCTGCGGTTCAAACTGGCTTAGTGAGCTATTTCCCCAGCTGTTTATTTTGTATTTTTCTATATTTCATTTTCTTGTCAGTTATAGCTGGGAAATAATCTCTCACTGTCTTTGCTGTTTGTAAATGTATCTATCTATATATTTTTATAACATTACACAGATGTTTTAAAGGATGATTTTTACACTTGATTTTAGCCAGGAGGCTGAGGACTGACTAAATGAGAGGTTTTTTTGTTTGTTTGTTTTTTGGTTTTTTTTAACAGACAAAAGTGTTTGTTCAATGGGGAACATGGCTGTAGCATAGTTACTTGTGCTGGTTACCTGCCCGTGGCTGTTGTGTATTAACTTCAGCTGCTGCAGTGAGTGCACATATCGTCAGATTCTAACTGACCCGGGATGAAGGAAAGCACCTGTGAAGAGCTCTGTTGAGGAGCTGTAGGAAGAGCACGCCTCCCTTCTCTGTTGTTTAAAGCAGAGCAGGTGTAACCAAGGGACTCCAGAGAGAGACCACACCGACTCTGGAGGACTGACGTGAAGCGGCGTGGTGATCGAGGATATGCCGTGTCACCAGGTGTTCCCTCTGTTTCGCTCTTGGAAATGAGAGGACAACAGTGGAATCTTCTAGTGAAATAATGTCCCACAGGTACAAAGTAAGCCCAGTGGGGCAGGCGGGCCAGAAGCCAGTGACACGTTCTGGGAATGTAAGCTGGCCCTGTAATGTGCTGCTGAGTGCTTCTTCAGAATGACCTTGGCTCTTGTGCAGTTATTGTTGAAGTGACTAGTACTTGGATTCCAGGAAGGCTCACTAGTGTTCAGGTGACAAACCACACATTTCTCTATTGGCTTGCAGCCCTACCAGTTTTAAATAATGTACAATAAAGTTGGACAAGTTATGCTTCGTCATTAATTTTTTTTTCAGTAGTTTTTTATACTTGGGGGATTCTGTTAACAAATTACTTCATAATGGACAAAGGAGACAGGTGGATGTTCTATAGCACCACAGTAAACCAGGTTTAAAAGGACCAGCTTTACTGAGACTGGGTGGTTGGATCATATGGGGGTTCTGTGTAAGAGCAGCACTATAGGAATAAACACCAGACAAACCTCAAGAGCACAGGCTCGGAGCAGCAGGGTACCTGCTCGTGGAATCCTAAGTTAGGGTTTCTGTGTCTTGGTGCTGTCTGGGAGCATGAAGGGTTGCTGAGTAGCTGTGGTTCTTAGCTTCTGTACAAAGCTTTACTTTTCTAGAACTTTGTTTTGTTTAAGCAAGGGCTGCCTGTGTAGACATGGCTGGCCCTTACACTCATGGTCCTCTGCCGCAGCTGTCATATGTATGCTACCATGTCTAGTTTTTCTTTCCTAGAACTTCCTGATCACATGCTCAGTTAGAGCACTGTGGTCTAACATCGGTGGAAATTATCTTGGATCTGCTGAATCTAAAGCCCGGTCTATGGATAATGACACTGGCCTGGTTTGGTAGGCACTTTGAACCTCCCATTTCTTCATACTGTCATATTTCTGTGATATACCTGACCAAGGTGAAGTTGCCCTCAGAGATAAAGTCCCTCTCAAGCACACTAGGTCTATTCTTTCTCCCAGGCTTTTAGTAGGTTCCCTTCTCTGTGTGCTGGGAACCCCTATACTGCTTCTTACCAAACTGTTACATCGAATTGCCTTTGTAGGGCTTCCCTTTCTCAGTATGTTATCCACACATAAGCATCTTTATATCACCACCACTGTCTGGTTTAGTAGGTAATCACTGAGTTGAAGTAGTACAAATTTATGAAAGGGTCTGAGGATATCCACCCCCTGGGAAACTTAGCAAGCTTATGCCAAGAGAAGGGCCTTGGGAAACTATTGTGTTAGTGTCTGCTGTGAAGAGACACCATGACCAAGGCAGCTTATAGAAGAAAGCACTTAATTAGGGGTTTCAGAGGGTTAGTCTATAATCATGGCAGGAGCCATGAGGCAGACAGGCAAGGCTGACACTAAGCAGTAGCTGGGAACTTATATCTGGTCCATAAACAGCCACCGATGAAGAGAGGCTGGACCAGATGTGGACTTTCTGAAATCTCAAAGGTCAACCCCAGTGACACTTTCTCCTTCCGGAAGTCCACACTTCCCTTATCCTTCTTAACCATTCCACTAACTTGGAACCAAACATTCAAGCATATGAGCCTATGAGGGGCCCATCCTCCTTTAAACCACCACAGTTAATCTTCGGTTTTATTGTTTTTGAGATAGAGTTTCAGTATGTAGCTCTGTCCTTGAACCTACAGAGAGATCTGCCTGTCTCTGTCTCCCAAGTACTGGGATTAAAGGTGTTTTCACTGCACCCAGCTCTGGGTTTTTCATTTTGTTGTATGTGACTTCTTGGCAAAGTTTCCAAGCATTCTCTCTCTTTTAAAATGACTTAATTTAGTTTGCTGCCTAGGACAGTAGTTGATCGTAGGTCAAGTTAACTGCTAAGTATCTATCATGATTACATGATGACCCTTTAAAGAACAGGAACTAAGACTTTTAAGTCTCTCTTGCTTCTTCCTAGAAACTTTTGAAAGTATATCTTTAAGATAGACAACTTGATACCTTGGTAGATGTGCACACTGTAAAGTGATTGTTATGATCAAGGTTTGTTGTGTATGTCATTTAACATTTACTATTGAAGTTACTATTTGTAACACTGCTGTTATTCCTCAACAGCTCTAAAACCAAATCACCACACAGAGACTATGATTTATTTATTTAACCTAGAACACAATGCTGGGCAATAGTTACTCTATCCTAAACCTCCAAGCCCTCATAGTTTCCTAACATTCAGATTCACCCATTATACTTGCTTTTTGTGAAATCTTAGGTCCGGTTCATTCTCCACGTAGTTCCAAGACCTCTCCTCCAGCTCTCTCTCCCAGCCTCTCTCCTCTCCTCTCCCCCTCTGCCTTCCACACCTTCCTGTCCTCTGGCTCTTCCCTCTCTTCCTGCTTCCTTCCCATTGCACAACATTGTGGCTGGTTGCTTTATTTTGGCATGTTTACACAAAGTTGAGACAGGTGATGCTTAGAATAAGTATCACAGTGCAATGTCCGGATTGAAACCAGAGAGTGAGGGAGAGAAATCAGCATTTGAATGAACAAGGGTAAAGTGTATACATTCCAAAAGAACATACCAACAAAGGTCTATGATCAAGGTTTATTACCCCTGGGTAGTTACTGTATCAGGGTTCTCTGGAGAAGACGCCAAGGAATGAATATATAACAAAGGGGACTTACTAATAAGATTGGCTAACAGTGTGGCCTGAGTAGCCCAGTAGTGGTTCTGTGCACAGTGGGGAAGCTGAGAACCCTGCACTAGCTGCTCAGTCCATGAGCCAGTCCCATTCTGTCACTGAAAGCCTGGGGGATTTCTGCAGAGCCGTTGGTCTTCAATCCACGTTGGAAGCCAAAGAATCTTGAGTTCCAGTGTCAATGGAGGGTCATTGCAGCACCATTGGTGGCAACAAGAGTAGATGCCAGCAATTTACACTTTCCAGTAAGGGGTCAAGTACTAGCAATACCACCACCACCACCACCACCACCACAACAACAATATAATAAAAACCAGTTTACATTGCCACCAGTAGTGCTCAACGTTTCTTTTTCCACATCCATTGCTTGCCTTTTGCTCAATCCCTCCTTGTCTTAATTTCCTTTGCTCTGATGACTGGAAGCATGAGCATCATTTTATGCAACTGTGAATCTTCCCTTGAAAAGCATCTACTTAGGACTTTGCTCATCTTTAAAATCAGGTTATCTGCATTTTTGGTATTCAGTGGTCTTATATATTTCTGACTGTTCTATGTCAGATGATTGTACTTGAATCTTCCCAAACAATCCCGAAGTACCACGGAATCAAGACCTGTCTGCTCTTGAATCCCAGCACGCCTGAAATACTTTGTCTAACGGAGCTGTCCCTGTATTCTGTGAGAGAATGATGTGAGAATGGCAGTGGCTGAGTGGGTGACATGGGGCCTGGTTATGGAATTTTCTCAGTAAGGGTTAATGTTAGATATGATGGACTGTAAGAGTCCTCACAAAAGATATGGGAAGTGTCTTTATCAGCTGCAGCTAATGCAAATTTTTTGACACAACAATTAAAAGTCATTGCTGAGTTTGGTAAATAAGGGAATGAAATCCAAACTGTAACTCAGAATACTGGGTTTCATTGCCATTTGACCTCTGGTGGGATTCTTATCTCGCTGAACCCCCGTGACCCCACAGATTGTTCACAGATTGTTCACCTGCTGGTGGTAGGATATGTGCCTTTCCACCTCGGAGAACTCTTGAAGCTCAGGGGAGATGAGGTGTGAGAAGATGCTCTGACAATTGGTGCACGGTAGACATGTGGGAGCTGCTTTCCATCTTCAGGTACACCAGTTCATCTGCAGGCTCTGGGTGAGAAAGTATGGCTTGAAGGGAGACTGCAGAGAGACCGTAGTCACAGGAGGACTGCAGCTCAGAAGATGCCCTCCTTTGGAGATGTAAGTTCCAAAGTAATAAATGAGGTTGTTACAGTGGGCCTTAATCCAGTATGACTTGTGTTCTTATAGAAAAGGACAATTGGACACAGACATGCATACAGGAAAAAATGGCATCTGAACATGAAGGCAGAAGTTGGGTAGCACAGCTCTAAGTCATGGCTGCCCAAGGTCGCTTGTGAACCACCAGAAACTGGGACTGACAACCGGAACTGATTCTCCTCACAGCCCTGCAGACACCATGACCTCAGAATTATCACAACCAAGAGACAAAAAGTCTGTCATGAAAACCTTCCAGTTTAACCAGACACAGTGGCACATGCTTATAATCCCAGCATTCTGGGAGGCAGAGGCAGGTGGATCACTATGAGTTTGAGGCCAGCCTGGTCTACAAAGTTAGTCCAGACAGCCAAGACTACACGGAGAAACAAAAAACAAAGAAAGACAGAAAACCTTCCAATTCACATGCTTTGTCCAGCAGTACAGGCAAACTAACACAGTGGCTTACAAATGTGTATTTCAAAGATAGGAACTAACTTTAGCCCCCCAGAGTGGTTCCAGCTGATAGGTCCAGACTGGGTTCTCAAGCCCAGTGTACTCTAATGGTTCGGTCCTGTGATTCCCACACTTACCGGAACACTTCCTCTTCTTTTCTGCCTGTTTTCCATCACACCCCCATCCAGCTTCAGATTTGAAGTGTCTGATGTCACCTCTGTGAGTGCTGTGCGCGCTCCATGGCACTGCTCCTCCTCTCTGTTAGTGTGATCCGTCTTCCATTGCTGGGCACTGTTTTATGCTTCCCTCCCCTTCCTCCATCCTTCTATATAGTCCAGATTAGCCTGTACTGCTGATCCTCCTGCCTCGATTCCTAGGTACTTGTTGCCAGTATCTGCCAGCACACCTGGCTTATCCTTTCTTCTCAGGGCACATTGGAAACTTTTGTCTTATGTTCCTTTTCCAGCACAGCGCCTTGCATGCAGTAACACTTATTCACTGAATTGGCTGAGGGTCTGTTGTAAGAAGACTTACTGTATTATGTATTTATATGAAATGTGACATTTTAATCAGAAGCTTGTGTCAGAGTGTCAAGTGGGCAAGGACATTTGCCTCAAACAGGAAAAGCTCCATGGGTTCTTGTGGCCGAAGGAAAAAGAAATATCAAGAAATCTCTAGGTGTGGTGTTGCACGCCTTTAATCCCAGCATTTGGGAGGCAGAGGCAGGTAGATCTCTTCGGGTTCAAGGCCAGCCTGGTCTACAAAGAGAGTCCAGAACAGCCAGGGATATTACGTAGAGAAACCCTATCTCAAAAGACATAAAAACCAAAACGAAATCAAGAAACCGTCTCCAGGATGGGAGATGCACTCCAGCTCACGCAAGGCTCCTATGCTTAGGAGGCAGTGGTGGCTGTGAGTTCACTGGCTGATGTGGGGCCAAGGGTTACGCCTCCCAGCCCAGGCTTCCATAGCAGTGGCAGGCACAGACTCTGGAGTAAACAGCCCCGTGGAAACGACACAGTCGCCATCGAATCTGACTCCTGCCTATGCTCTCAGAAGCAGAGGCTGGGGATGTGGCTCAGTAACCGTGCATTTACATAGCCTGTATGAGAGCCTGCATCCTAGAGTCAGCTCTGCCAACAAGCAAACAGGTAAAATCATAAGATTTTGGTGTTGGGCAAACTGGAAAGCTGGGCTGAGTTGACAGTCATCCTGACTACCCACGATTGACTTTCCCTTTTTTTTTGGGGGGGGGGAAGGGGTTGTTTCTGTCTTAAATATTGTGGCTTTTAAAAGACAGAGCACTGAGTACAGACTTGGCTACCCTTAAGCTCACAGTCTTAATGTCCTCCCGGCAATGGCTGCCCTGTGGTCAGTGGGAGAGCTGCTTGGAAAGCCCTCCTTCAGACTCAGGGTCAGCAGGGCATGTTAGAGATTTCTAACAGTCAGTTGCAGTAGGCTGGAATCACAGAAAATGCTAGAAGGAGGCTCAGCTCAGGTACTAAATTTCTGCATGAAACCATCCCCTTGCTCATGCCTCTGGGTTTGGGATTCTGGGATTCCATAGTCAAGCATTCAAGAACTAATTAAAAGCCAGGCAGGCATAGTGGCACATGCCTTTAATCCTGGCACTCGGGAGATGTCACTGTGAATTTGAGGCCAGTGTGGTCTACATACGGAGTTTCAGGACAGGTAGGGCTATACGGTGAAACCTCTGCCTTCAAAAAAAATGTCTGTTGGGTGTCAGGGACATGTGTGAAGCAAAATAATCCTAAATACTAATGGGATGTACATGGAGGGAGAATGCTTCTGAAGCAGCTATAGGGTCAGTGGGGTGGCTAAGCAGGCAATGGTGCAGGTCGCCAAGTCTGGCGACCCAAGTTCCGTCCTGGGTTAGTATAACAGAGGGAGAGAATAATACTGTGGCATGCCCCTGACTCCCTCACCCCCACACGGACACACACACACACGTGTAGATAGCACGAAGAGCCAAGAGCCAGGCCTTGGGCTAATGGGTTAGCCAGATTTTCTATTACTGTAAAAATGTCTAGGATAATCAGAGGAG
The DNA here is from genome assembly GCF_907164565.1 of Psammomys obesus. Lineage (NCBI taxonomy): Eukaryota > Metazoa > Chordata > Mammalia > Rodentia > Muridae > Psammomys > Psammomys obesus. The sequence continues at coordinate 10,705,199 of NW_026590859.1, read as the reverse complement.
AGGTGAATTTGAACCCATGGTCTTGGCAGGTTGAGCCCGTGGGCCTGCACTCTTCATTGCTCCTGGGCCTGGGATGACACCTCTCACCGTGGTAGGGGATGTGCCGGAGCAAAGCTGCTCCCCTCTTGGCTGCTGGGATACAGAAATAGACAAGGTGGCATCTCAAATACTGCCCACAAGGAACGCCTCAGCACCTAATCCCTTTCTATGAGGCCCTGTCTCTAAAGGTTCCAGAACATCCCAGTGGTGCCACAGGTGGGGGGGCCCTCAATGTTTGCACTTTGGAGAATAGTCTCCATTCTACTACAGCAGCTGAGGGGTGCAGGTCGCTGGTAGGGTGTGCTCCGCATGTGTGAGAGAGACCCTGGGTTCAATCTCTATTATGTCCCTGATGCTAGTGGGTGATTGGGGTGCCTGGGAGGAGGCTTTAGAGAGTGGGCGATTCTGTCTCTCACTGTTAAGACACATCCATGAGGTTTTCTCACTGGACACTTGACTTGCTGGATCCTCGATTTTGGGTGTCCCAGACTCTAAAATGAGAGATAAATGTGTACTATTTATAAGTTAACCCGTCTATGGTATTTTTATTTTCTTCATGTGCTTTTGAGATGGGGTCTCATGGAGCCCAGGCTGACCTCAAACATTGTAGCCAAGGATGACCTTGTACTTTTGATCTTCTCCTCTCTACCTCCCAGTATTAATACGACCCTTGAAGACAGCACAGCCTGGCTTGTGAGGTGCTGGAGCTCAAACCCAGGACCTCGTGTATGCTGGGCAAGCGCTCTGCCAAGGGAGCCACATCCTTGGCTCCCTTGGTGTGTGGTACGAACGAAGAGACTGAGACACCCTCATTCTCCCTTTCTGCCCGTGTTTTCTTGCTGGGGATGCAAGAGTCGTGAAATTCCCTCCCATCAAAGCCATCCAATCACACACCGGACAACCCTCCCTGACATGTTCCCAGACCCACACCCGTTGCTCTCCGTGCCCTCCTGCGCTGCCGGAACCTGGATGCTTGCCTCGCACAGTCTGCTGCGGAGACTCTGCAATGCCCGCTGCTCAGCCTGCAGGGAAACAGTAAACAAGCGGGAATTTCCTGGCCTGCTCCCAACATGGCGGGAACTCTGTGCAGTTTGAGGAATCCCGGCACCGAGGTCATTGGCGCCATCACGCCTTTTGGCGAAGCACCCGTGGTCCCCAACCACTTGGCACTGGAGACGAGACTGGCTCCAGTTTTGCTTTTAGGCAGGACTGACAGGGAAGAACACCTCGCCCTGATGTCACTAGGGACTCTTAGCCACCAGCCCAGAGACAGGACTTCACTGACCAAACACCTCGGTGAACTTGGGGCAGGATGTGAGGGAGAGAAAGAAGGAAGAGAAATTGGGAGCGGGGGAGGGAGCTTGGGCAGACTGGGCAGGCCAACCCAGGAAGGCAGAAGCAGAGAATGCCCAAGGCCCAGATGCTGGGAAAACATACTAGCCCACAAGCTGTTCCTGGTAGTCGGGCCCCATGGCTCTCTCCCGGCATTTTCTGCCTGGGCCTCGCATTCCTGTGGGGCTGGGTGGGCCTGCTGCAGGGACACCCTCAGTGCTTGGATTATGGACCACCCTTTCGCCCTTCTCTCCATCTGGAGTTCTGCTCTGACTACGACTCCTTTGGCTGCTGCGATCGGCGCAAGGACCGCCGCATTGCTGCCCGGTACTGGGACATCATGAACTACTTCGACCTGACGGGCCATGAACTGTGCGGTGGTTACATCAAGGACATCCTCTGCCAGGTGGGTCTGCGTGTAATCCTGAGAGGAGGAGAGGGGCCTGGTTTGGAAAGGTGCTTTCTGGCATGAGGGTGCTGGGCTGAATGGAAGATCCTGGGGTAGGATGCTCGTGCCGGGAGCCTCCCCCGGGATCTGGAGAAGAGGGTGATATTGAAGAGGGTCTCCATCCTCTTCCCTCTGGGGCTTTTCCCCAGACAGCAGAGACTGAGGGAGGTATTCATGGAGTTGTCGGTGCAGCTGCTCAGTCCTGCCTGCAAGGACCAGAGAGCTGGGCCAGCATTCCTGTGGCGTCTATGCATGGTGCAAGGAGGGAGTGGTGACACCTGCTGGCATGGGGCTTTGCCAAGGGGCTTCTCTCCTGACAGTGGTGGTGGCAGGAATTGGGGTCGTGTCTGCAGAGCTTCCGAGCAGGATGGAGAGAGCCTGGAGTTGCTGAGAGGCAATGACTCAGAGTTTCTCCCCTTCAGGCCCAGCAGCAGCCAAAATCCACATGTGAGAGCTTGAGCACACAAATATACAGGCTGCACACACACATACTCACACACACACCCCAATGCGTAGGAAGCGGGTGCCAACCAGAGAACTTGCTGCAAGAGAGCAGCTCTCTAATGTGACAGATGCCCAGGCTGATCTTTGACCTGACATCTTCCAGGACATTTAGTGTTATCGTGTGCCTGTCCCAGGACATCTTTCCCCACCATGGCCACTGTGCTCAGTGTTCCAGCCTCCTTAGCTCTATGCATGGTCACACACAGCCCAGACAGGAGTCAGTACAGCATGACTCAGAGGACAGACACCTGGGTGGCATCGCCCTGGGGCTGTGCTCTCAGGCCAGGGCGCCAACCCTCAGCGGTTTCCTGGAGATTTAACTCTGAGATGAGAGTGGTGTGTGTGTGCGTGTGTGTGTGTGTGTGTGTGTGTGTGTGTCTGTGTGTTTGGATGCATGTGTGTGTGTGTGTGTATGGATGTGTATGTGTGTGTCTGCATGTGTATATGTGTGTATGTGCGTGTCTGTGTGTTTGGATGCATGCGTGTATGGATGTGTATGTGTGTGTATGTGTGTTTCTGCATATATATATGTGTGTATATGTGTGTCTCTGTGTGTATGGAAGTGTATTGTGTGTATGTGTGTTTGTGTGTGTTGGCTAGAGGTCACTATTAGGCATCTTCCTCTGTTATTCTTTACCTTATGTTTTGGGACAGGGTCTTATGGGAGTCTTTTGGAACTCCCTGATTCGGGTAGGACAGCTGGCCAGTGAGTTTTAGGGAGTCTCTGTCTTTGCCCCAGTGCTGGGATTATAGACACAAGCACTAGGCTGGGATCCAAATGCAGGTCCTCATGCCTGCAAGTGAGCACTTCTGTCCCTGAACCATCTCCTCAGCCCCAGAAGTTGGGCTTTTACAAGCAGCATGGAAACCTCCCTTCTCATCCCCTCTTGGATTCAGAAAGCAACATTCAGCTGCTCCTTTATTTATGGACTTGAAGAATAATCTAACCTAGCTGTGTTCATTTGGTAAAATAGACAAGGCTACCCCCCAACACACACACACAACGTGTGGACTATACCTGAGAGTGGTTCTGCCGGTTTTTAGGACCCTTACCCCTCGGAAATCATGTGTTGGCTCCGGGTCTCAGAACCTCTTGGTTACATCACACCAGAGTGAAGTACGGCATCATGTCTGGGCCATTTCTGTAATGTTTTCTAACTCCAAGAAGCGTGAGCTCCATGAGAACTTGAGTGTGTGCTTTGCCCGCTGCTGCTTGTGGGGCCTGTGCACGGGGGAAGTGCAGTTGCTAGTAGAGCCTCTTCTGAACTTGAGTCTCCCCCTGGGAGATAGCTCTCGGTTCCTGAGCTCAGTCAAACAGCTTTGCGAGCTCTACACGGCTGCCTAAGAGGACACCAGGGTGACAGTCATATTCCCACAGCCAACTTCTGTCCCCAAGCATTCCACCTTTTCACCCTTGCTCCCCCCTCCTTTGTTTCATGGTCCACGAGAGGATGGACTGTGGCGAGCTGACACTCAAGCCAGTGGGTCCAAGCGGAGGAGCTGTGCATCTCTGAGTTTCTTTCTTTCCTTCAGCCTGGTAACCAAGGGCTTGCTCTATAGTGCCCGATAGGGCAAGTGAGGAAAGTGAGCCGCTAATACACAGGAAAAACACTGCTGGTCCAGTCACACAGGCTGCTTGGCTGCAAGAGCTGCCTGTGGTCTGGGGCACTTGGCTGACAGACTCACCCCCACCCTACTGCTGCTCTACCCACGATCTGTCCCTTAAACCCCATGTCTTAGTTGCTTTTTTATTGCTGTGATGGAGCACCATGGCCAAAGGCAACTTATAAAAGAAAGCATTTAATTTGGCTTATGGTTTCAGAGGGTTAGAGTCCATGATGATGAAGGACCAGCTGAGAGCTCACATCCTGATCCACAACCGTGACACAGAGAGAAAGCATACTGCAAAGCGTACGAGACCACCCCCCATGACACACCTCCACCCACAAGGTCACAGTCCTTCCAAAACAGGCCTGCAACTGGGGACCAAATACTCAAATATATGAATGAGCCAATAAAGGCCATTCTCATTTAAACCATCACAGCTGCCCTTTTTACTTTCCAGGTCTCAGTGGTCTGTCTGTTAACACTGCAGGGAGCTGAGAGTCCAGCCCCCTGTTGTTTCCTGAAATTACTACAGTCTAGGAGGTCAAATAGCAGATACTCTTTCAGACATTTAATTTTATATACTTTTGTATAGTACAATAGCATTACTTAAGAGCCAGAATTGAAAGCGAAATCTATAGCTTCCAGCATAGAGCCTCGCCTATATCAAGCACAAATGTTTAATGTATGAACAAGTTGCTAAGCATCTTAGCCTCTGGGAGCGATACACCGAACAGCCATTTTGATTATGTGAGTTTGGATTGCTAAGGAACATAGAATGTAAAGTACTAACACTAGGCATCAGGTTTAATAGACATGGAACATGTGCCATCTTGCTTCACTTTGAGAAAAGAAGGAATGAAAAAATGTGATACTGCTATCTTTAAAAAATATTCTCCCAGAGAGGGAGAGGCGCTTCAGGGGTTAAGAGCATTGGCTTCTCTTATAGAGGACCAGGGTTTAGTTGCACCCACATGGTGGTTCACAACTGTCTGTAGCTACAGTCCCAGGGTCTCTGATGGGCACATGCTCAGGGTGTACACAAACTCATTCAGGTACTCACACATACACATACATAAAGATAAATCTTTTTAAAATATTCATCTATCTTTTAATATAATCTTGAGTGTCAAGAGTGAAGCTATTGAGAGCTCTGTTACTTTCAGAAGATCTACCTGCCTGTCATGGAATGGGAGAAACTCATGGGACTCCAGCCCTGATGACCTATATCTAGTTAATGGTTGATCATGGAGGGAAGGACATTTTCTTCTTTGTGTGACCACAAATAAGGTTTCTTGTTCCTGTAAACAAACCCTCCCCCATTGTCATGCAAACATCTAATAAAAACTCATTGGATTTCTCACATGAACATACACGCACGTGTGAATGCCCATGCAAGCACACACACAAACACTGAATGTGTTGCAAAGAATGTAGTTGCAAAGAAGGAGCTCAGTGAAAATGGAAAGGGGACAGGAGAGGTGATGTAGTGAAATATGATAAAAATACGACATAAAAATGTCATGATGATTATGTACAACTTAATATGCCAATACACATTTTCAAAAAGAACTAAACTATTACAGTGTTAGACACAGCGCAGTGAATACGTGAGGGTTTTTCTCCAGGCGCATTAACTACATCAGAAATTTGGGCTCTAGAGAAATGATTAACAACAATTTGTATTCAAGCCTCCAGAAACCTACTGGACTTTTTTTTTTTTTTTTTTTTTCCAGGAGTGCTCTCCCTATGCAGCCCACCTCTACGATGCTGAGAACCCCCAGACACCCCTCCGGAACCTTCCGGGTCTCTGCTCTGACTACTGCTCTGCCTTCCACCACAGCTGCCACTCTGCCATCTCCTTGCTAACCAATGACAGTGGCCTCCAGGAGTCCCACGGAGAAGACGGTGCTCGCCTCTGCCGCCTCCTCAACCTTCCGGATGAGGACTACTGCTTCCCCAACGTCCTGAAGAATAATCAGCTCAACCGCAACCTGGGGGTGGTGGCTGAGGACCAGAAGGGCTGCCTGCAGCTCTGCCTGGCTGAGGTGGCCAATGGACTGAGGAACCCTGTGTCCATGGTCCACGCCAGGGACGGCACCCACCGCTTCTTTGTTGCTGAGCAGGTAGGAGTAGTGTGGGTCTACCTCCCCGACGGGAGCCGCCTGGAACGGCCCTTCCTGGATCTCAAGAGCATGGTACTGACCACACCTTGGATCGGGGATGAGAGAGGCTTTTTGGGGCTGGCTTTTCATCCCAAATTCCGCTACAACCGCAAGTTCTATATTTATTATTCATGCCTGGGCAAGAGGAAGGTGGAAAAAATCCGGATTAGTGAGATGAAGGTTTCCTTGTCTGACCCTAACAAAGCGGACCCCAAATCAGAGAGGTAAGACAATGTCATGAGAACCTGAAACTGTGCTCCCAAATGCTGTCCTTCCATTACTGGGGTAGTGGAGCAGGAATGGGCCTGGTTTTTGAGCACTTGCATAAAACGTTAAGAAAACAGCCTGGACAGATGGCTCTGGAGCTGACAGCAGTGGTTGCTCTTACAGAGGACCCGTGTTCAGTCCCCAGCACCCACACAACAGCGCACAACCCTCTGTAATTCCAGTTCTAGGCATATGACTTCCCCTTCTGGCACCTGCTGGAACTGCATGTAGGTGGTGCACATACATACTTGCAGGGAAATAAATTAACACACGTAAAAAAACGTTGAAGAAAGCATCACTTCTCATGAACGAGGACAACCTGGATAACTCCAGAGTAAAGCTTCTTTTTGGGGCATAACTCTCACCTTCTTACCAAACCTAGTTAGAGTGACACTTGCTGTGTTGACAGTGGAGAAGCCAGGACTGACAGCCAAAGGGGATTTCAAAGTGATTATAGATCATTATGTTAAATGCAGCTGTAGCCTCTAACCACTTGTGTGGCCACTGAGTACCTGACCCTTTACCTTCAGTGTGGTATTTCTCACCCCAACAGGAGCAATGGCACAAGACCATACAGTTACCGCTGCAGGGTTATATGATGCTATGGTTTCTTTATGTTGCTGTGACAGATCCTGTGTCCAAAACAAGTTAGAGGAGGGAAGGGTTTATTCGGCTCATGCTTCCAGGCCACAGTCCGTCACTGAGGGAAGGCAGGGCAGGCCGTAAAGCAGGAACTTGAAGGTCGGCTTGCTTGCTCTTCCATACAGCATTACCTTCAGCCGAGGATCTCAGTTCACAGGCAGGAAGTACAGCAGGAACAACGGACGGTGCTGCTCAGTAGCTGGGTTACACTCACCACACTTCGGCACACAGCCAGTTCCAGCTTTCTAAGGATGGGATGCCCACAGTGGGCTGTGCTCTCCTACATCAATTGGCAATCTAGATGGTCCCCTACAGACAAGCTCGTAAGGCAATCTGAGGAGGCAATCCCTCAACTGAGACTCTCTGATGACTCTAGACTGTCTCAAGTTGGTCACCAGGACAGATAAGGCACTAGTTCTAGCTAGCTCCGAGATCAGGCTTTGTCTCTCTGTCACTCTGCTTTCTCCCCTTCCTTCTCCTTCCTGTCTCAGCAGTTTTTTCTCGTCTGTCTTAGCGTTTCTATTGCTGTGAAGAGAAACCATGGCCATGGCAACTCTTAGGGGTTAGCCCCTTATTGTCATGGTAGAAAACAGCAGTGTGCAGGCAGACATGGTGCTGGAGAAGGAGCTTAGAGTTCTACATCTTCATCTGAAGGCAGCAGTAAGGAAGACTAAGACACACTGACCACACTTGAGCTTCTGAGAATTCAAAGTCCACCCCCAGTCACGCACTTCCTCCAACAAGCCACACCCACTCCAGCAAGGCCACACCTCCTAATGGTGCCTCTCCCTAAGTGGCTATGGGGGCCATTTTGTTCAAATCATCACACCATCATAAACAGGCTAAAGGATTGGAAGAACAGAATGACTCAATACATTTGCCTTTCTAAGGAAGGAGCGGGGAGTTCTGGTGGGGCAGAGAGTAAAGACAAACCCTAGAGAGGGTGGCTATTACCCTGGCCCTACCTCAGGCAGATCTTGGCAGCTTGGATCAGCCAACTTCTGGTGTCTCAAGAACATGGAGCTTCCACCATGCCAAAGCCTAATGTGGAGTTTCTTTTTCTCTTCCAGGGTCATCTTGGAGATAGACGAACCAGCCTCAAACCACAATGGTGGACAGCTTCTCTTTGGCTTGGATGGCTATCTGTACATATTCACTGGGGATGGAGGGCAGGCTGGGGATCCCTTTGGCAAGTTTGGAAATGCTCAGAACATGTAAGGTGGATGGAGGCTGCACTCCTTCCTCTTCTCCCGAGCACACCTCTGGTACATTGTTCTTTTTCAGAGTCAAACTTAGATGATGGATCCTTTAACTGGAGCCAATGAGAGGAGCCTTTGGATTGCTGTCCCATCAACGATACATATGTAACACGCTGCTCAATGTAGCCGTGCGTGCTGATGCATACCTTTAATCCCAGCCCTTGAGAGGCAGAGGCAGGCAGATCTCTATGGGTTTGAGGCCAGCCTGGTCTACATAGTGAGCTCCAGGACAGCCAGGGCTACAGAGTGAGACCCTGTCTCAATAAGTAGATAAACAAATAAATGTTTAATATAACTATCACAGTGCTGTGTAGAAAAAAATTAAAAATTAAATGTATGTTAGCAGGATGCTATGAGCCAACAACCAGGCTCTGTTCTAGGCCCAGACACATATGATAAGCCAGTCAATAAGAGCTGATATATACTGAGTGCCTGTGGGATTGAAAGTGGCTGCTTCTCATATTATACTCAAGAATATGTGCTTAAAGGGCAAAATCTTAATCTGTTTTAATTGTTATGTCCTCAGTACCAGGCCGACTGTAAACATGTATGAAAGACTCCTGTGAAGTGCAGGGATTGTGGTTTTCATTTTACAGCCATGAAAAAGAGCCCAGGAGGTACGTGGCAGAACCTGAGACTTGGACACTGGTATCAGAGCCCATCGATGCCATCTGTGCTGTCTGTCAGGGTCACTGGGTCCTTCTGCTCTTTGCACTCAGGGAACACTTGCTCCCACTATTCCTAGGCATAAAATATTAATGTGAGTTACCCTAAGCTAGTACCTGCTGGATGCTGGCTTTCAGGGACTTCACTGAGTACCATGTGCGTAACAGCTCATTGAAATGTGTTATCACAACAGCAGCACAGCGTCACAGCCCAGCAGTCAAACTCACCAGAAGAGCCTCTAAAATAGGAGGAGGAGGAGGAGGAGGAGGAGGAGGAGGAGGAGGAGGAGAAAAGCCTGTTCTTTTTTGGGAGCACACTGCTATCTGGGAAAAAGTAAAACCATTATTTAGTTTCAAATTTATAACATTAGACCAAATTGGAGAGCACCCATCATTAAGACAGAAAACAAAAGCTTCAAATTACTTAGGGTCATATGGTACAAGATGTGTCACATTCTCTGGTAAATCAGACATGAGGCACTCTTAAACATCTTGTATATATTTAGAAGAACCAACTAGGGTCACTTCCCCTGTGGGATTCCCAGCCATCTTTCTGTGGCCTCCCTGGTTCTCTCCTCCGGTCCTTTGCCTCTCCTGCTGGTGTCCTGGCTCACCTGGGCCTCTGTCTTGGCGTTTTGTCTTCTAGAAGCTCTCTGCTGGGGAAAGTGTTAAGGATTGATGTGAATGGGGCAGGCACGCATGGCCAGCCGTACCGCGTGCCCCCGGACAACCCCTTCCTGTCTGAGCCAGGCGCCCACCCTGCCGTCTATGCCTACGGGGTCAGAAACATGTGGCGCTGTGCTGTGGACCGAGGGGACCCCATCACACGGCAGGGCCGAGGTCGGCTGTTCTGTGGGGACGTGGGCCAGAACAAGTTTGAGGAAGTTGACCTCATCGTCAAAGGCGGGAACTATGGCTGGAGGGCAAAGGAAGGGTTCGAATGCTATGACAAGAAACTTTGTCATAATGCCTCCCTGGGTAAGTGAGACACAGTTTGTGTGGTTTCTGAGTGAATTAACTAGATTGACCATGGAAGAAGGGGAAGACAGCCTGAGGCTCCTGATGGTGGCCTCCATGGTGCCCCAGATACCACAAACGCACTGGAGATCCCTGTAGCCAGGGCAGTACTTACCTAGAATCCCAGTGCTGGAGGCAGAGGCTGGAGGGTTGTGAATTCGGTCAACCTGGGCTACATAGGGAATTCCCATCTGCACACCCTGTGGGGGCGGGGAGTACCCCATGAGGTTAGTGGATCAGCTATTTTCCTGTTGTTCCATTTCTCTGGGGATGCCTTACAAAGACAGGAACTTTGAATGTTACTGCGTGTCCTGTTTTTGCTTTTGCTTCTTGAACCCATGATCCTCCAGCCTCAGCCAACTGACTGCTGGGAGCACCTAGCTTTTTCTGTTTTCACAAAACCATCTTCACCATAACAATTTCTTTTGCTTAGATCATTGAAATGCTTGTTCTGTTTCATGGAGTGGAATGTTGACCAACTCTGGAATAGAAAATAAAAGCCAGTTGATATTGATTTGGAGCCACTGAGATGGCTCAGTAGATAAAGGTGCTTGATGCCAAAGGTGATGACCTGAGTTGATCCTGGGGTCTACGTATTGGGAAACTCAAACCAACTTCTGAAAACCATCCTCATCACAAATGCACACACATACAGATACAATAAATTTTTTAAAAATATTGATTCATATGGTGTATGCCAGACGTAAGGAATTTACATTCTGGATGAGCTGAGGGGCAGGGACTAACTAGTACCTGAGAGAAGTTACTTGAGTGGCGTTCTATTTTGAGAACCACTGGTCAAGCAAACTTGATGGCTGCACAGGCTTTAAAAACTATCTCCCAGTTGGAACATCCCACTAAAATGTTACTGCACATACACACGAGGATGAGAGCAGCATCTCAAAATCAACAGTAAACCAATCAATAGGGATGTGCAAGAGCTCCTCCTGCTTCAAAGTTGAAGACTGTTGGTCACCTCCTCCTCCTCCTCCTGAGATAGGGTCTCACATAACCCAGGCTGGCTTTAGGCTTATTGATCCTTCGGTCTCCACATGTGTCTCAAGGCTTCTCATATGATAACACCTGAGTATCTACCCTGAGAGCCCAAGCAGGCAACCAGGTGTCAGGCTGGGAATTTAGGTTGAGATAACAGTCTAACGGGAAGCTTGCATACTGTGGTTGGTCTGTTGAGAAAAATAAAGAATTCAAGTCCACTTTTGATTCCTTAGACCTCTCTGCTGGGACTACAAGCTTCTCTCTTCTCTCTTCTCTCTCTCTCTCTCTCTCTCTCTCTCTCTCTCTCTCGGTCCTGACAGATGACATTCTGCCCATCTATGCTTATGGCCATGCCGTGGGAAAGTCGGTCACTGGAGGCTATGTCTACCGTGGGTGTGAATCCCCCAATCTCAATGGCCTCTACATCTTCGGGGACTTCATGAGTGGGTAAGGAAGTATTTACTTGCTTGTTTGTTTCTGAGGCAGAGTCTTGCTGTTCCTGGCTGACCTGGACGATGTAGAACAGAATGGCTCCAAACTTGTGGTGATTCTCCTGCCTCTTAGAGGCATACTTCACTGTGCTTAATTAAGACTCAGTGCTAGAACCGGTGCTTGAGTTTGTGCGTGCCTGTAATCCTAGCACTCTGGGAGGCAACGGCAGGTGGATCTCTTGAGTTCAAGGCTAGACTGGTCTACAAAGCAAGTCCAGGACAGCCAAGGGTACACAGAGAAACCATGTCTCAAAACAAAACAAAGCAAAACAAAACAAACAATAACAACAAAAAGGACTCAGTGCTAGTACTCAAGGATCCCTGATGCTAGGTGGGAAAATAATCTGTGAATGGAAATACAGATTGTTACAACATAAGCTTTTGTTTTTCATCTAGTCGACTTATGGCTTTGCGGGAAGATAGGAAAGCCAAGAAATGGACAAAACGAGACATCTGCTTGGGCAACTCATTTTGCGCCTTCCCGGGGCTGATCAGCGCATACAGCAAGTTCATCATCTCCTTTGCTGAAGATGAAGCAGGTAATCCGTTCTCATGCTTTTCCACAGCCACCGGCCCTGACTGCACACCCCCCATCACTTAAACAGTCACTGTCACTTCTCTCGTGGCGATCCTTGAGCCAAGTTTCATAACACACGGGCTAATCAGTAACCACAGTGGCCAGGTGACGCGGTCATATTTTTAGTGTCACCAGGGAGGGAGCAGATTGATTGTTGATTTTCCCAAGCACCAATCTGTCATGGTGAAAGAACACTGTCATCTCTGACTTCGGAGAATCAGACACAGAGAGAATGAGAAAGGGCAAAACGCAGTATCTATGAGTCTCCCAGAGACCTGATATTCTCTATTGTGTGAGGCCAGGGCTGGGCGAGTCCCTGATTTTAGCCCCTCTCCACTCGGAGCCTCAGGATGGCTTCTTGGGCCCCTATCTTGAGTAGGCAATAAAGACATCCATTCAGTTCCCTTTCCTTTCCTCTCAGCTAGCTGCTGGATAGGCACCTTGAGAGGAACATTCTATATCAGCAAGGGGTTATTGTGGAAATTCAAGAATTTTAAGTAGAAAGAGTCAGTGAGTTGCAAATTGGGAATCCAAATGTGTAAAGAAGTAGAGAAATCACAGGTTGTCAAGAGGTGTTCAGCAAAGAGAGGATAGAGCAGTATAAGCCATTCATCCCCCCTGGTGGGGCCTTTCTTCTGGACTCTCTCAAAAGGTAGACAGAGCCGGGAACCCCATAGGCTAGCCTTCCTAGAGGTGCAGTCTCTGTGGCTTGCTTCTCTGCAGCAGAGCACAGAACCCTGGCTTTGGAGGTTTGGTTTGCAGAGCCTGTAGGCTTCTGTCAGAAGGGGAAAACAGTCACTACTCCTAGCAAACAAAACTAAATCCCTGGCTGAATTCTGGGAAGTAGGACTTGGTCAAGGCTTTGCCCCAGGCCAGCCCTGAGGCCAGAGAAGCTTCCCCCAACTGTGCTCCTTTCTTTTGTACCCTAGCAAAACAGACTCCATGTTGTGTTCTTTGTGTCCCCCCCCTACCCTCGCCATTGAGACTCTTCCATCTGAGAACACCATCTCCCTTATCAGTTGCAAGCTTTGGGCACACTGCTTTTAAGTGGAACGAAGCTGCCCCGGCTCTTGCCACATTTTAGTCAGGCAACTCTTAGACTTGACTCTTGGTGTAATTGAAGCGAGGCTGAGTGAATGGCTGGCCCCGAGCTATCCCCTGGTCAGTTGGCAAGCTGACCTAAGTAAGGATGCTTGCGGCAAGTTCCCCTGCAGGAAAACTATCTTTCTGCCTGAAATAGATATTAAAGAGCTGGCAAGATGGTAAAGGTTCTACTAAACCTGACAACCTGAGTTCCATCCAGGGCTCCAAGGAGAGAGAACTGATTCATGCAGCTTGTCCTTCAACTTCCACACACATGCTGAGGTGTGTCCACATGTGTGCCGTGGCATACACCGTCTCACATACACAAAATTAACAAATAGGATGTAAAAATAGCTACTCAAAATGTTAGCTGGGTACCAGATAAAACTTACCTTTTGCATTTTCCTCCTAAGTATAGAACTGGAAGTCTGTGGCATGTTCAAAACATACCAAAAGGCTGTAGTCATGTCAAGTGAACACACAGTAAGACAGCCCCCACCCCAACTTTGGAGCTTCTGTGTGGTTTGCAGGGTCCCTGCCAGAGAGTGGCTTGCATTCACGCAGACTAGTGGAAGGCAGCTCATTTATCTGATGATGATCTGGTGGTGTTTGGTGCCTCCAATCAGATAGTGCAGTTGAATCCAGAGCAGGATGTGTCCCGACTCCTTGAACTCCTTCTCAGAACAGAAGGAGAACTCCTTCTCCTTCTTGTAAGCACATCTTATCAGTGTGTGAAGCCATACCGTTGTCAATACTTGTTGCCCTGGACAGCAGACTCAGCAAAGCCTAAGACCCTCACACTCTGCAGGGAAACACATGGTCACTGTTCTCCACAGACCCCAGGACAAAGCTGTTGCAAGAGCTGTAGAACTGTCATATTGGCAGCTTCATGGTTGTCCTCCGTAAGGCTGAGGAGAAGTCACATAAGCAAACTGAATAAAGTGCAGCCTGCTAGCATTGTGTCAGGTTGGCACAGCCATGGAGGCGCTTGCATTGGAGACAAGAAAGGACAGAGATCTGGGGAGTCAGGTGTCTGCCATGCAAGCGAGGAGACCCGAGTTCAGTTCCCCAGCACTCAGGTAAAAACTGGGTGTCGTAGTAACTTCAGCTGTAACCTCGGTGCTGGAGAAGCAGAGGCAGGTGGAGCCTGGAGCTCCATGGCCTAGCCAGCCTAGGCAGATGGTGTCTCAAAAAATAAGGTGGGGAGCAGTCAAACTGTGGCCTCTGCATGCTGATGCCTATGTGTCCATGTTACAGGTGTGGACATATGCATGTTCTCCCTCCCCTCCCCAACACAAAACACTAGTAACTAGTTGTTATTCCATTAGTAACTAGTAGGCACTGTTTGTGTAGGTTGGGATAACATAGCTCAGAACTACCGTGGTGAGAATTTATGTCTAGAATTCCCAGTGTAACCCTGGAGCCGAGGCTCATCCTCAGACACAGCCGTGCTCCCCACAGACAACTGCCAGGCTAGGTGACATGAGGTAGGGTCTTTGAGAGTGACGATGCTTCTTGAAGTCCAAGTAGGAGAAACTGGGAGGAAGCATGGCTGTCTCCTAAAGTGTCACTAGAGAATATGGATGGAGGTGTTTGTGATTGGGGTGTGTGGAGAAGACCAAGAGCAAAGGCTGAAAGGGTGGGGATGGTCATGGAGAAATATACAACCCAATGGCTGGGGGGAAAATGCCAAAGCTAAGCTGAGAGGAAAAGGGATGAAGGGGAAGAGTAAGCCGGGTGGCCCCAGCCTGCGCCTGTGTGAACTAGCTGGAGAAGCTCAGTGAAGCTGGTGGAGCTTTGCTGAGAAGTCTGTTGGGTCCCGCAGCACACTCATGGAGTGGCCTCCCCTGGGCCTCGTTCTGAGATAGTCTTTGAAGATTTAAGGTGATCTTTCCCATCAAGAAGCCTGCAGCCCACTGAGGCGCTGGCCGTCAGCAGTCCAGAGCTCATCCACAGTGCTCATGGTAGCTTCGGAGCATAGCTTCGTTACCTTGGTTTCTGCGTGTCTCAGTTCTGATGATACGGTGCTCTTCCCAATTGCTGTCTCCTCAGGGGAGCTGTATTTCCTGGCCACCTCCTACCCAAGCGCCTACGCACCCCATGGATCCATTTACAAGTTTGTCGATCCCTCAAGGTGAGATTTGGTGTCATTTTCTTCTCAGGAATTAGTTCATAGATAGACCTGCAGCATGATGCTTTCCTCTGCGGCTGTTTCCAAATCTGAGGTGGCGTTCGGCAGAGGTACGACACATAGGTCTAGTCATTGCTCAGGGGCCGGCATTGCTTCACTAAACAACTGGGCTCTTCACCTGTGTGAGCTCAGACATTCCTGGGAGAGGTTTAGTTGGTCCCCAAGGCTGTGCCTTAGAGGCCCTGTTGAGGGTAGCCTGTGGACTGGCACAGGGTGAAGCTGGCCTGGGCAGCCTCCACTGTAGTCTGCTGCTGTGCTCAGCTCTTGTCCTCTGGCCTGGAGTGCTCCAGCCTTAGGAGTGTTCTGGGTTAGGTGAGTGTGCCTGGAGAGGGAGTTCTCTTCATATTAGCAGCTTCCGGAGTGAACCTAGTTTCCTCTCCTTTGGCACTTTTATGATTAGTTTGGTTAAGACATAATCTAACTCCCCTCTTTCTGAAGAACAGCCCTGAGAAACCAGGCAGAAAACAGTTGTGAACTTTTGTCGTTGTTTCTCTTTAGAGTCTGGAGTTGGCCTGGAACTCGTTATGATTATGTAGTCTTGAACTCAAGGTGGTCCTCCTGCCTCAGCCTTCTGAGTGCTGGGATTTTAGGGATTATTATTGCTGGGTTCTGTCGACAATAGGAAATACTGTGCACACACAATGTTGACAGAATGCCAAGAAGACAGAAGACTGAGGCCTCAAGCCATGGCTAAGGAGACTGAAGCCAGTCAAGCCACAGACCCACCTGGGGAGACAGTGACATCTGAGAGCAAAGTGACAAAAGCAGAGAGCACTGGCTGGAGGTTCCAGTTCAGGACCCAAAGCCCCATTTGTTTCAGGAGTTGCACACGGGGACATGAAACTTACAAATGAGCCTGATGCTAGCTGGTGAGGTGGGCCATGCTTAGGGTCTGTGCCACAACCTTTTGAAGGGATTTCCTTAAAGTGATTCATCACTACCATTGCAATAACGATTACCATCACCATCATCACCACAATCACCATCATCCCCACCATCACTATCATCATCATCTTCTGAGCACTTATATGCTAGGCCTTGTCCAAGGGTTTTTTATTTTAAACTCCATTCTTCATCAATCACTTGTGATGTGTCAGACACACAGTTCTCTGTTTATATTTAGTATCTCCCTGTACAATATTGCAAACCACTTTTTTTTTTTTTTGCATTCCATAGATGCATAAACTGAGACTTTGTAAAGGGTCTTGAGGACCTAGCTGTGACTGTCCCCAGACCCCATGCTGACCTCCTTTCTTCACTGCCTCCTGAAGGCACTGAGTGCCCTTTCTCTTCTCCATTTGAGCACATTCTGACCACCGCTACCAAGCCCTGCGGACAAGAAAGGGTTATTCCAGTTTTTGTAAATACTCACTCCAAGGTGCCCTTGATCTCCCAATCCTGTCTTTACCCTTTCTGCCCATGTCTCTAGGCGAGCCCCGCCAGGCAAGTGCAAATACAAGCCAGTGCCGGTAAGAACCACGAGTAAGAAGATCCGGTTCCGGCCACTCGCCAGTGAGTCTCCTCCTGAGTTTTGGTTTGGTCACTGGTGCCCTACATCCTTAGCAAACACACAGCAATCCCCAGGGGGGAGGGGCATACCTTCTTTGTTTTCTTTTTGTGAGATTTATTTATTTTATGTATATGGATGTTTTGCCTACATTTAAATACGTGCACTGTGTGTGCACAGGAGACTGCAGAGCCCAGAATGAGGCTTCAGAACCCCTGTAACTGGAGCTCCTGTTGATTGTGAGTCGCTGTGTGGGTGCTGAGAACTGAACCTGGGTCTTTAACAAGAGCAGTAGTGCTCTTAATGGCTGAGCCATCTTGAGCTCCAAGGGTAATAATTTTTTGCTTAAGGGTTATAAGGATCATTAATTTGTAGCTCAGTGTGTATATCTTTTCTGCAGACCAGAATTAATGAGAGAGATACCTGCTTCTACCTTGATCTGTTGTTCTCTGGTCATTCATTCATTCATTCATTCATTCATTCATGTAATTTGTATTCATTCATTTGGAGATAATTATTTAGTATTTAATTTGTGGGATGTTCTGGGTAAGCCTGGGGATATAGCAACGGATTCTCAGCATCTCTGACTTATACAAATTACAGCTCAGATGGGAGAGGGACATAGAGAAATAAGCATAGCTGGGAGGTTCTGGTACAGAGGATCTGCAGGGCACTGTGAGGGAGCCTAACATGACGAATTCTTCGTGATGAAACAGGGAGTCACAGAAGACTTTTAAGAGGAAGAATACAATCTTAGGCAGACATCCCAGAACCACTTACCTCTGGAGTGATTCCAGTCCACAAAGGAAGGCACTTACTGCAAGAGAGGGTTATTAAAACGATAGCAATACAACTAATTGATATCACAGAACCCTCGAGCAAGCTGGGTGTGGTAGCACTTATGGTATCAGCTCCTCAGGAGGTTGAGGCAGGAGGATTGCTTGAGCCAGAGAGTTGGAGGCCAACACGGAGAATTCAGCCGGACCCTGTCTCTTAGAAGGCTGGAGGTTCCTTTGTGCTGTTGTATAGCTTCTTCCTGAGTTGTAGCGTTCTCACTGAATAAACGCTTACCTTCCAGCCACGGTCCTGGACTTGCTGAAGGAGGCATCACGAAAGGTGGCTCAAAGACCATCCAATGCAACCTCAGCTTCTAGCTCGGACCGGGTTGCACCTCAGAAAGGCTCCTCCAAGAAACCAGCCTCTCCTTCAAGCAAGAAAACATTTCGAGGGCCTGGTACCAAGAAGAAAGGCAGAGTGTGGTCCCCAGGGCCCCAGGGCAAGAGGAGGAGGAAGCAGAATCTTGACCGCAGCAGTGTTGGGATAAGACAGCTGGTGCGGAAGTCCCCAGGCAGAAGTCGCCCGTGACCCCATTGGTTGAGTTGGCCGGTGGGACCTGAGATAGGAGGTCTCACAGAGTGGAATCTGCAGCTGGATGCTGAGTGCAGATCTCAGCCGTCAGGAAGCCTGGCTGCAGGTGGGCTGGGCTGAGCTTGGCTCCAGCATGTGTGGGCTTTCTCTCCCTGGGAAACCTTGCTGTCTGCAGAAGAAACATGAGCCTGGTCTGTGGGCAGCATTTCCCTGGGAAGACCACAGCCCACACCACCCCGCACCTGGCTTATGACACGCTCTAGTGTGCATACCTGCCTGGAATCCCACCTGACATCCCTTCAACCTGGGGTAATAAATCAACTTTGGCGTACACTGGTGCATCGTTGATCTCACTATTTGGCAATGGGGAATCTAGCGTGTTTCAGCTGGCTTGTTAAGCAGCTCCCTCCACACTCCTGCTGCCTGTGTGTGACTGGCTCCTAACTAAGCTCTGGAAGATGGATGGCCCCTTTCTGTCCTCCAGACAGAAGCCCGTGAGCTGAAAGGCTCAGCTCTGGACCCCCAGCATCTGCTACCTGGGCTCAGCCAATGGTTAATAAACACACCTACATTCCACCTGGGGTCCTCACTTGCCACCCCTGTAGGCTTCTTCATCTTGCCATCTCCCTACCTTGCTTCTTAACCTTGCTGTACAACTCTGCGACAACAAGGAACGTGAGGCTTCTTGACTGGACTTGGCAGTGAGGAAGTGGCCAGCCAATGCTCCATCTCAGAATAGTATACCTATTCCTGTGGGGGCCTCAGTGAAGGGCTGTGGGTTCTGAGCCACAGGAGGAATTAAGAACTGAAGTGTGTGTGTGTGTGTGTGTGTGTGTGTGTAGGGGTGATGGTGCTAGAGAGAAGGCTCAGAAATCAAGAGCATTTACTGCTCTTCCGGAGGACTCAGTTTCCAGCACCCACAAAGCAGTTTACAGCTGCTTCGAATTCCAGTTCCAGAGGGCCAGGTCCACATGTGGTACATAGATACATAGACATACATGCAGGCAGAATACCAACATCCATTAAAAAAAATAGCTAAGAGAGGAAATGATGTTCTGTCCATTCTCCAAATCACGGATAACTTCCGGAACACACTGGGGGATGCTTGGTTTAAAGAGAACAAAGCATAGCTTACCAGGGTGGATAAGGGCTCTGAGGGTTATGTGGGCGCTGCACTAAATGGGGCTGAATGTGCTCTGGACAGGTTTATTTATTTCCTGATAGAAACATTTCTACTTTTCTTTTCCATGGGCCACATGCACTCTACACTCCTGAGCACCTCTGGTCTTTGCTCCTTCATCATTATGGAAGATTCACAGTGTTACCCATCAGTTCTGGAGGTCCATTTGCAGGGCTGTTTATCCTCCTCCCCCCATAGGTTCATCCCCACCCCTTCCTTTCCTTGTTAATAGTTCTTGCAAGTACTCTGCAGGATAGAAATTAACTTCAGGACCTCAGAGACCTCACACTTCTTAATTTTCACATGACCCCCTCATCTTCAAGATGGAAGGGATTTAAACCCTGTGTCGTTTGGTTCTAGGATGGCCGAAAGTCTTGGATCTGTTCAGAAGGATGGGTCCTGACCCCTGAAGTGGATATCTGAGCTCACGCTGCTTCATGCTGCCCACGCAGTCTCTGCTCAAAGCAGGCAGCAAAGCCACAGAAGTCTAGGTTGGTAGTGCTTAAACTAAGTGCTAAGGACTCACTTTATCAAAATACAGACCATGCACCAGATGTAAGGCACCCTGAACTCCTTTTAAGAAAAAATTTACTTTTATTTTTAATTATGTGCAAGTGTGTCTAACCGTGTGTGTTGAATACAATGCCCAAGGACACCAGAAGAGGCTGTTGGAACCTCTGGAGTCGGAGTTATAGGTGAGGAGAACTGAACTGTCTCTTGGGTCATTTGCAAGAGCAGTAAGTACGGAGTTATCCTTCCAGCCCCATTCTGAACTCTTCTGAATGGCAGGACGGTGGGTGGATGAGAGCAGGCCTGAACCGATACTCTGAACTTCTGGGAGGCTGGGGGAGGGGCAGAAGAGTTTCCCGGGCCCAGAGTTCTGGATGAAGCTCAGGGAGTGAGCTTTCACTGTTGGAAAGACTGTTAAGAAACCTAAGGGGCAGTGAGGCCGACATGCCTCCAGCTTCCACATAATTTACGGAGTTGTACGGCCCAGAAACAAAACAAAAACACACTTGCAGACACTTGCTGGCCAGCTGCTGGGGTGGGGCGTCGGGGGTAGGATGAAACGCTGGTCACCACAGCTGCTGCGATTCAGGTGATGCTGGGTGGGCCGTGCCGCTGCCCACGGCAGCTGTGTGGAACTCCAGCCAGAGACCTCCCAGGTGAAGCCAGAGTGCTTGGACAGGGCACAATGAAGCAGCGCTGGGGTTTATTATGAAAAGAAGAGGTTTTATTTACTTTTGTTTTTTAACACAGAGTAAAGCGTGGGTGCTAACTGGAGCTGGGACACTTAGAGCAAACTTGGACTTGGCTCCACCAAGGAAAAGATGAGGCTGTGAGCCTGGGTGTCTTGGTTACAGCTGCGCGCGCGATGGTGGCGGCGGCTGAGAATGCACTAAAGCTCTCCTGGGAACTCCGTGTTATCTCTTCTCCCTTTGGTGAATGGGTTCTCGGAGTTCCTGAGACACCGTGGATATATCGCATTGCACTCTGGTAAGCTAAAACCACACTTACAACATGTTCAAACAGTGTAAGCAAACGACATGGTTTACATTCCTTTTCTTCTGTGGTTCTAAGTTTTCTCAGCGGCGGAGGACTGGGTTGTACGAGTCCATTCTGTCCAGTCATACTTCAAGTGGCCTTCGGTCTATATACTGACTGTTCTAAGCGCAGTTCTTTATCAGCCCTGGCCCCGAGTCTGGAAAATTCGGAAAAGCTTCTCGGTCCTCTACCGCAAAGGCCTCTGCTCCCAGGGCTTTCTAAGCATCCACGAGAAAACCGAGAGACGCGGTGGCCAGGAAAGCAGCGGGGAACTTCGGGAGCCCCTCCCCCGCCCTTGCCCTTGAGCGGGACAGTACTTTGGACCAAGGCTGGGCTGCGGCCAGGGCTGCCACGTGTCGGCCGCAGCGCAGGGCGCAGGGCGGTATCCGGGTCCTCCCGGCTACAGTGCCAAGGCGGAGAGCGGGCGGCTCCTCGGCTCCTCCTCCCGGCCGGCGTTAGGGCGGCGCCACAGCGCCTCTGACCGACCGACCCGCGCAACTGCAGGCCTGGAGCCCCCAAAAGACAGAGTAGAGCCTCACACCTCCATTTCCGGTGGGCCAAATAACAGCGTAGCTCACCAGTAAGCCCCCACCCTCTCCCCGCCCTCTCTTTGCTTTTGTTGCAGACCGGCATGTTTTGTTTTTTGTTTTTTTTTTCCCCTGTATCACTTCTAAAATACAGTGAGGATGCCTGGCATCCATGTGCGTTTCTTTAGAGGCATCCCCAGCTGCTAACAACTTAGGAATCCCTTTCCCGTTGCAACTTTTCTGTTTGCTTATTTTAAGTAATTTTTTTTTTTTTTATTCTTGAAGAGTTCCATAAGCTTATGCGAATGCAGCTGTTGGTTATATGCACTTACTGCCTGCCTTCCGCTCTCTCTAGTGCCTCGCCTCCTCTCTCTTTTATTTTTTATTTTTTTGTTGTCGATTATCCCTTGAGCCCAATTAGTGCTGTACACGGGGGTGGGGCCACCCGCTAGGGCATGAGCAACTTGTCAGTGGCCACGTGCCAAAGGAGAGTGGCATTTCCTCCCTCAGCAGCTACCCCATAGCTTCTCCCATATGGGTGGTGGGGCCTTGGGGACTCCTCCCCTATCCATGCCGTAATTTCGACCGGCTTGATTTTGGGCAGGTAACCACAACTAATGCGATTTGACTAGGCATGCAACAGCCACGCCACGCCTCCAAGTCAGTGTCTCACAGCGCTCCCAGTCGCCAGCTCTTCCTTTCTGCCTGTCCCTTCCGTGAAGTCCGCTATCCTTCCCAACGGGTGCTGGGAGGCTGGTGTGGCTGATGCACTGCAGCTGAGCACTCAGTTATTTACACTTGGCACTTTGACCTGTTACCTGTCTCTACATGAACCACAACCCACTACAAAATGAAGCATCTCTGACGAAAACATATTTAGTAGGTAGTTTGATAGTATGACCATTTAGCAAAACAACCCTCCCCCCCCAAAAAAAAAACAAAAACAAAAAAAAAAACAACCCAACAGTGAGTACCCTTCATCCCTCTACAGGGTCTATGATCTCCTCAGCCATGAGCTTTTGACTAGCTTTACAGAACCAGGCATGTTTTTCCTCTTGCAGAGCAGGCCTCACATCCTGTTGGAAAGTGGTTGGTTACCTGCTTAGCCATTATTTTCCCGCGGACATTTTCCTCCATCAGGTCAGTGTTGTTGCCTGCAAAGTCCACAGCTGTATGAGATTACTGGTGAATTTTCTCCTTGGGAGGCCTGTGCGGCACCTCTGGCACTGTGAAAGCTGGCCAGCAGAGTTTCCTGGTCAGCCAAGGTTGATTTCTCTGTGTTGTGCGCCAAAAGTGACTGGTGTCTCCAGCCACGGGGCCTCCATCTAGTTCTGGAGGGCAACTAGGAGCAACACCCCATAGGAAGATATCGCTTGCTGGGCAATGGGATTTTTCATTTATAACTCGTGTCATCATTGTCCGCTCACGCAGGGTGTTTGTGTGTATAGATGAGATCTTAAAATCAGTGAGATTTCATAAGGCTTCTTCATGTACCCATACTTTTGGCTAATCAACTCTCTGCCCTCTCAGCTCCCAAATCCCGCTATCTCCGTATGAATCTTTAACCCTTATTATATTCCACCTACCCTTTTCATGTCCCCTCTAATTGAAATGTTTTTGGGATGGAAGATGAAGATGATGATGATGGTGCCATGTGTGTAGGTCCTTGTGGAACATGGGTCAAGGAATTCTTTAATTAGTTGTTCCTGCAAATGCTGGGTGAAGCCACCCTGCTGGAAGAGGGCCACTTGCACAAACTGACAGCAGAAGGCACAGGGAGGGACAGAGGTCACGGGGCTCCAGCCCATAGTTCCAATGTTGTGATGCAGATGGCTTCCACACAGGTGCTGAGTGGAGCATCATCCCCTTCCATTGAAGCCGGGATAAGAGGCTCGAAGCCTGTCCAGGAAGGCGGAGCTCCTTTGTTTCCTGCAAGACCGTGGATTGCAATGAACCTCGGTAAAATCAGGCAGCAAACATCCACCCAGGCCAGGAAGACGACCCTCCAGCAAATGCTTCTGTCCTCGCTCTCCCGGGCTTACCTCTACCTGGAAGGACAATGGACTCTGGTGTTTTGTGGTGATAAATAAGATGCTTCATGGACTGGAGAGCAGTTGAGACAGAAAGATTGATTCCAGGGAAGTCTTCCAGGCACCTGCTCCCACCAGAACATCTCTTGTGTGTGCTGACTGCCTGGTGGCTGTGTGAAGGAGAGGAGGTGGCCTTCAGCCCAGGGGTGTAAGACTGAGTGCAGAAACAGAACCCAAATGTCTCAGGGATCTTAATTCTGGCTGCACATTGGAGTTACCTGGATGCTTAAAGAATGTCACTGGGTCCCCAAGATTCCTGTTCAGTTACTCTGGGGGGTATTGTTTAGGCATCCCTTTGGAAAAACCCCTGAAATAATTTTATTTGAAGGCAAAATTAAAAACCGCCAATAAGGTTTTTCTTTTTTAATCTTTAAAATGAATGGTCAGAAACTCTCATAGCCAAAATATAACCCCCAGCATGGAAACTGTAGATTGATTTTCTTAGAGTAGTTAAGCCTTCTTATCTGCAGGTCTAAATCTAGACGAATTGTCAGGCTGCAGCAGGATGGTTGAGAGTTGAGATTGTTCTAGAACCCTTTGTTCTAGTACTAGTTTTCATTTCAGGGTCAGGAAATCCTGGTTTTCTATGGTTCTGCTGCTGCAAGCTGTGTTACCTTGGCCAAGGGACTTGACATTTCTGAACTTGAGTTTCTTCCTGTATAACAGAAATACATTTAGATATTAGAAATTAGAAATATTACTTTCCCTTAGAGGGCCAATATAGACTCCTCATGGGTTAAAGAGCAAGAACTCACAGGTTGTCTTGCATGCGACTTGTGCCTTTTGAAGACCAGGGATGGAACCATTATGTCCCCAGGACAACTTGTCTGTGTTGAATGATAAGGGCAGTAGTGCCTCCTCCTGCTCCCTCCCATCCTTCCTTCTCCCACTCCTCCCCCCAGCCCTGCCCCTAGCTCCTTTTCTTTTTTCTTCTCCCCAGTACATTAGTTACCTTTCTTTCTGTTGTGTTCTGTTCTACCCCGTAGAAGCAACTGAAGCGAGGAGGGGTTTATTTTGGCTCGTGATTTAGGGGATTTAGTTCTTCAGGTGGGCAAGGCAATGCATCTGTAGTGGTATGGCTTGTTCGTCACCCAGGGAAGTAGAGGGGGAATTGGGGAGCAGAGAGTAAGTTCCAAGCAGGACCTGCCTATAAACCCAAAGGTTGGCCCTACATCCTCCCATGTCCTAAGCAAGGCTCCATGTCCAGCAACCCTCCCCAAACAGCGCCACCTACCGGGAGCAAATGTTTAAACGCATGAGACCATGGGGGCACTTCACATCCAAACCACCAGACTTGCAAACTTGAGTTCCCAACACAAGGTTTTCATTCAGGGGTGATTTTACACTTTCCTCTTCAGGGAGCCAATGGCAACATCTGCCAATATTTTAATAGTTATAACAGAATAGAGCTGGAGATTGGGGATGCTACTGGCATCTCCTGGGTGAAAGGTGAGAGCACTGTTCAATGTTTGTGGTCAACAGACCGCTTCATAGAAACACAGACTGTTTTGCCCCAGTGGTGCCAAGGTTAGGAAATCCCAGTTTCTGAACATCTGTAAGGGGCTGGGACTCTGCAGATAGAAGTGCTGGGTGCTTCCTGCCCTTGTCAGGCAATGGGGAAGGACTCTGAGGCCCCACGGCCAACCTCCTACAGCAGAAACACTTTCTACTCCTTGGATGTGAAGGGCCACGGTGATGCGGTACCCAGAAGGTAATTTCTGCACTCCAAGGTCAGAGATCTTGGTCTGGAAGGTTAGATAAAGACAAGATTATTGCATCAGGCCGCTTGGGAGGGCCGTCTTTCTCCACATCTGTGCTTGGGACACCTGGAGACAGCATTAGCTTGTCTGTCGTGAACTCATCATTTATAAGTGACAGCTGCCAAAAAGAAAGGCTGAGGCAGAACTAGCAAAAGACAGCTAGGCTTCCTTGTTGGTGACACTGATCCTAGCTTACTTACATTAAAGATTAAAAGCACCAGACTGCCAGGGAACGTCTGCCTCGTGAAGAGGTAGCGAAGACTTCATGTAGAATTTTCTTTGCAGAAAACTATTTACCTTCTTGTCCTCTTGGCTGCTGTTAAGTGAGTGTTCAGTAGGTGGCGCTAGGTCACCACATAAAAGGATCCCTGACCTGGCTACAAATTTTTCCTGTCGATCTTGGCTTGCAAGCACTCCTGAGAGAGAAAAATAGAGTGACAGGAAAGATTTAGTTCTTAAAATAAGCCAGCAGCCCAGTGAAGCAAACATGACCACGGCAGGTCCATTTTCTTGCTTGAACTGGTGGAAAAGGATGTTTGCTGCCAGAGGCTCTGAGGGCAGACACCAAATGAACAAAACACACAGCTAAATGAAGTCACGCAGCAGGCCTGGCCTCACAGGTGAATTTGAGCCATCTGGTGCCCAGATATAAGTCTAAGTCCTGGCAGGAGAACAGTCTTCTGTGGTGATGGGTCAGAGGGAATGGCTATGTCACCCAAGCCCCTGTTTTCTCTGTCAGGCCTGGTGCTGGGATCCCAGCTTGTGACTGTTTTGTCAACTTGCAGTGGTAGCACGGTTCAGGTTGTCTCTGTCTGTTCTTCCTTGCCTGGGAACCCAGCAACAGACCCAAGAAAAAGGGAGCTGGATAGCAGCGTGAAATGCTGCAAAAAAAGTGCCCCCAGTATTATTGAGAGCTATGTTGCTGGAAAATGCTGCTGAACAGAAGCTGATATTTTGGGAGAGTCAAATGCTGGCATCCATGTAGGTCATTGTGGCAGAGATTTGATGGGAAGAAAAGCGAGGAGAAAGGTGGGAGGCTACATAAGCAGAAAGGTGATAAGAAATGACGTCCAGGTTTTTACTAGCTTATATGAATTGTACACAGCAATGGGTGTCATTATGATATTTCCATACATGTATCTAAAGCATTCTGCTCCCCCTCCTGCCGGTCCCCTCCTTCTTCCCAACATGACCCCCTTCAACTTTCATGTCTTTTTGTTGTTTTTGTTGACCCCGTGCATTTCATTAGGTCTGCTTACAGGAGTGCCGATGAGAGTTAGTCACTGGTGCACGGGCAGCTTAGCAGTGGTTGTACACTGAAGAAAGTGTTTTGCCTCCCCCAGCTGCTTGCTCATAACTCCTCAGGGGGCACTTGGGCCTCTAGAGCCCTCTTCTCTATGACGCTGGTGGCCTTGTCCTGTGCAGGTGATCACAGTGGCGATGAGCTCAGGCATGTAACTGCGAGCCTGTGCTTGGAAGACAGAGTTCCAAGGCAAAGAATTTTGTTCCTTAAAAATGTGGGTGACCTTTGGGTGTGTGCCATGCTCTGTGCCCAGGAGTTTCTGGAGAGCCACAGTTCACAGGCAATAGAAAGCAGTAAGTTGGGGGGACAAACTCTGAACAGAATTCACACGCCCAAATAAAGGTATAGGTAAATTTGCCCTCTGCAACAGCATACAAATCGTATTCTGCAGATGACAAGTCTGCTGCTTCATGGATGATGAGAACGGCAGTCTCTACAAGTTGAAGAAGCTCGTGGGTCTCAGCTATGACCAACAGTGCGGCTGCCAGCGGTAGCTAGTAGGAACCGGGTGTTGGGATGCCCGCTTCCCAGGTCACGTCACATTAGCAGAGGGACTGCAAGACCTCTGTTCTAAGAGACAGAGTTTCTTTATCCCTTGGGGAGTGAGAAGTGTCTAGGCTGCACACTCTCATGCAGAGATTAGACTAAGTGAACTCCATGTGGGAGTTTGAGCCCCTCATCCTGGGGGCAACGCTGCCAGTCATTTGATGTTTCTCTCCTCTGTGGATACCCACTTTACACCATGTTTGCCTTCAGGGCACCGAGGAAGCTCTGAGCAGGAACAGAAGTAAGGTCTCTGCCTTCAGGAAGACGGGAAGACAGGCCTTCTACAGACCCTTTCACACATATGATCTGAGAAATGGGTACTTGTAAAATTAACCTAGTGTAGAAGGGATTAAATGAACTGCCCGAGCTTGCCCACGCCCAGATCTAGGTGTGAAAAGTGATAGTTTTGAACCAGGACACTTGGCCCTTGGAAGGCAGGGGCTGCCTCTCGCCTGAGGTGTCAGAGGGAGGTGCAGAGGATGGGGTGAAGCAGAGGGAATGGGAATACGCACAGGTCACTGGGAAGTGTGGGGCAAGATGCTTGGCTTGGGCAGTCTTGGGGGGATTTTTAAGGAGGGCAAGAGAGATTTGATCCCAGTGCCTTGAGCTGCAGGAAGGATTCAGCAGGGCAGCAGGGGCTGGGGGCAGTCGGGTGCTGGCATTCTCTGGAGGTTTGGTGATTTAGATCCACCTGCCCACTCGGGATCAGAGGAGTTAGAGAAGGTTCTTAAGGCTGTGGATAGTACTGAGGCCTTCTTTTTTCTTTCAGTTGTATTAACGGTGAAGGGGTTTGTTTGTTTGTCTTACTGAAATAATTCTAGAGGCTGGCAAGATAGCTTAGCAGATAAAGATGCTTGTTACCAAGTCTGGTGACCTGACAGTTTAATCCCTGGAACCCACATGGTGGAGAGAGAGAAGTAACCCTTACAAGTTGTCTTCTAACACACACATGCACATGTACACACACACACACACACATACACACACACACACACACATACAGAATTCATAAATACCTGCACCATTTCATATAATTCCTTGCTGATTTACAGCTTCCTGTCTATCTTTTTCAAATAGGCTTTAGTGAGAAACCTGGCTTTCCTCTCTTGCTTTCCATCCTAAGGTCGTCTCTGTTCCACACTCACCTCACACTCACCTCACACTCTATGAGATAGAGAGTGGTGTGGGAAACTTGAACGTGACTCAGCCCTGTCTTGAGGGAGCTTTGAAATACGGGTTGAATTAGAAGGTATAGAATGCTGTAGGAGAGGAAGCTGCGAGTGCTCTGGGGCTTGAGAAGGAGTGGACACGTCTGTTGGTGAAATCCAAGAGAGCATCACAGGAGACACAGCTAGGCCCTGAAGAGTTTGCTTTGGGCCACACAGAGGTCAAGGTGTACACAACACCTTGTTCTTCACTTGTTGTTCAGTGAAGAAATTGATGAATGAGGGCTAACGGAGTGGTGTGTCCACTGGTAAGATGATCAGAAAGATCAATCTTTCTCTCTCTTTTCAAGACAGGGTTTTCTCTGTGTAGCCTTGGCTGTCCCGGACTCGCTTTGTAGACCAGGCTGTCCTTGAACTCACAGTGATCTGCCTGCTCCTGCCTCCTAGAGTGCTGGGATCACAGGTGTGTACCTCTGCACCTGGCTAAGACCAATGTCTATAGGTAACAATAATAAATTTTATCACATTGTGTTAGGTCTTGTCCCAACACATTTATATGTATTTGTTAGCTTAATCCTCATGGCATCCCTGTAATGCAGGGCTGCTGTTTTCCAGTTATAGATAACAAAAGCCCTGGAGGGAACTGAATGAGTTGTCTGAATTTTCACAGCTTGTAATGGGGGGGTGCACTTTGACCCTTGCCTACTCTTTTTTGAAAGGCAAGCAAATAAGTCACAGTGCTTCATATCCCCGAATCACAGTGCTTCATATCCCCGCAACAGCCTGGGCCTACAGCTCTCACCTCCACCTTCAGCTCACTGATACACTGTCCGTGCTGACGCCCAGTCTCTTCTTCCTGAGCGTGCGTGTGGCCTGTAGGTGGCACCAGGAACCCTGCGCAGCAACGCTGTGGAGCACAGGGAATTTCCACACTGCTCAGGACAGCCACAGGCACTGAGCGGCAACAGCAAGCAGCAGCAGCAGAAGGCCACAGCCTTACCTTGCTCCTTCTTCCAGTTTTGCATGTAGATTTTGTGGACTCTGCAGTGTGGGTGGTATGGCAGCCTGCTGTGGGTAATTCAGAGTCCTGTGGACCTCTTGGGCTGGGAGCTGGTTTTCTTTTTCATGTCTAGTTCTCCACGCACATAGATGAGCAGGTCTGCCTGGATGTCCGCAGCAATAGAAAACAGCACAGGGTGAAGATGCTTTACCAAGCTTCCACAGCCCAGAACCTGAGGCACGGGAGCTCGAGATGCAGGGATCATGTGGAGGCATATGTTCCTGCAACACAACCATTCATACAGTGCGTGAAGTCAACAGATCAGGTGTGAAGTGAAGAAACTCGAGTCCTGTGTTTAAGGTCTTGTATCAAGGGAAGGAGGGAGGTGGCTGGAAAGGGTTGCACTTATCTTGATGTCTGTTTTGAGTCATTAGACTAACACTGAAGATGTGGGTAGTGCTGTTCAAGTTGCCACGTGATTGGGATTTCACAACGGTCACTAACATTCAGACCAGTCATAGGCTAGGAACGTGACATGTTGAAGAAGTATGAAGCTTAAACCCTGGATCATGTCCTAGGTGGTTCCTGTTGACCAGAACAGACAGACAACTCGTTACTCACATTTCGGAGATGGGCAAACAGTCCTCAAGAATGCTGATGTGGAGCCTGAGGGTAAGGCCCAGCTACAGAGAGGAGCTGACTGGGGAAAAGTGAATGGATGTGAGACTTCCATTGACTGTTTATGTGCATATGAGGCACACATGAGATATGGTTTGAATGAAAATGTCCCCTGTAGGCTTAGAAATGTGAACACCTGGTCTCCAGTTGGTGGGGCTGTTTGGGAAGGTTTAGGAGGTATAGCCTGTGGCAGGAGGTGGAACACCAGAGGTGGGCTTTGAGAGGAAAAATGCCTGCTGCCTGTTTGCTCTCTGCTGCTCTGTGCTTGTGGTTTGAAGACGTGAGCTCTCAGTGTCCTGGTTCTGCCACCAAGCCTGTTGCTTGCTGCCGTGTCTCCTGCCATAATGGACTCTTATCCCTCTTATCCAGTTGCTCTGGTCGTGGGATTTTGTCACAGCAATAGAAAAGTAACTAATACACATGTCTATTCCTACAAGCCTGATAGTCTTGCAGAGATAACGTCTCATCATCCAAATGCTTGCTGTGTGAGGAGTCAGTTATGCAAGACCATAACAGAACCAGAACCATTGCTCATGCCCAGTGGTATTAACAGGCTCTGGGAAGGCCCCGTGACAATGACTGAGTCTGGTGGCATCCATTTCAGCTGGGTTATTCTCAGTCACTCCTGGCCTCACCTGGGTGATGAGTGCTGCCTCTGGGCATTCTTGGGTATGTTTTTAACCTATCAGCCTTGGTTTTTATCTCTGGCCAATGGAAAGCTGCTGTTCCCAGAGTTGATGTGAGTTCAGAATCCTATACAAGCTTCTCAGGGTGTGCTCTTAGCAGATGGTTCTTTAAAAAAAAAAATTAAACAATATTTTTTCAATTCTTTCTTTCTCTCCCTCTCTCTCCTCTCTCTCCTCTCTCTCTCTCTCTCTCTCTCTCTCTCTCTCTTCTCTGTTTATTTGTGTGTGTCTGTGTGGGCACACATGCCACAGCACACATGTAGAGGTCAGAGGTCAACCCACATGTGTCATTTCTCTCTTCTACCACGTGGGTCCTGGGGATTGCACTCTAATGGACACACCTGGAAGCATGCGCCTGGACCCTCTGAGCCACCTGGCTAGCCCCCAGAAGATGGTTCTTCACTCTGAAGCAAAACCCAGCTGCCCCATTGGAGCCAGGTGGCTGCAGCGAGGTATTATTAAGAGGAGAGGCGCACAGCTGGAGGGAACAGGGGGCAGGGGTAAGGCAGTGCGATGGAGGAGAAGTTAACTCTTTCTGTCACAGCTCCCTGTCTCCAACGCACCCACCCCTCTGAGCTGATGTTCTTGTGGTTTGGATTTGACTTAGCAGCAGGATTAAGTGTGCCACCAGGTCCAGGAGACAGGAGTTTAGGTGAGTCGGCTGACATTTTCATCTGCATGCAGGGATAAACTGTCCTTGAATCTAATCCACAAACTAAAGCACAGAGCCATCAGGCAGGAGTCTAGGCAGGGCTTTATTGGACAAAAGTGCCCATTGTGGCTCTTCGTGCCCGTTAGTTTTGGAAGGACGGCTATGCATATTAATCCCTTCCCTTGGCAGACGGAAAATCTCTTGCAAGCAGAATCAGCTTGTTTTGCAACTTGCCAGGATCTGATGAATTGAAGCCATGATCATAGGAGTCATTTTGGAGGGTTCTGCTTCAGTCTGGGGGAGCCCAGGAACTCCTCTGACAGTTGTTTCTGTCTAGTTCAAATGTTCTTGTTCTCTGTTTCTTTCTCTGGCACTAGGCAGTGGGAGTCTTCAGTTTACTTCTATTACAGGGGTATGCTAAGTTAGTCAAAATGGCTGAAAAGTTTTACACAGCCACAGCTGGCACAAGAACCCCAACTTAGCGTACATTTCAAGGTGGTGCATAAACTCAGACAAATCCGATAAACTGCCAAACAGGTTGTCCCTGAACTTTTATTTTTGGCTCAGTTCTTTCCACAAAAGCAAGTGTTGGGGATGTCAGCAGAGATGTGAGCCATTATGGTTTGGGCAGGAATGTTCCCCACAGGCTCACATGTTTGAACATTTGTTTTCCAGATGGTGGTGCTTCTTTGGGAGGTTATGGGTCTCTTGGGAGGTGGAGCCTATCTGTGGGAGGCAGATTTCTGGGGGATGCACTTGAGCTTAGCCCAGGACCCCATTTCCTTGCTCATTTTTACTCGGTGATCTGACAGAGAACAAACAGCCACCAGCAGCTTCAGGTATCCACCTCACCATGGCTTCCACCATGGCAGACTTTAACCTCATACCATGATCCAAAAGAAACTCTTTCTCCCTTAAATTGCTTCTTTTAGGTACCTGTTCTCAGCAATGAGAACAGTGAGGGTGGCTCGGGGTGGGGCCAGGGGATGGTTAATGCTGGGGTCTATGTTACAAAGAAGGGAGAGTTGGGGTAAGTGGACCTTTCATCTTGGAGCAGGAATGTGATTTGGATTTAATTCTTGGTGATGGTTCTTCCTCAAGGAAAACAAAGGCCGTGCAGACTCCACAGCAAAGGCCTTTTGGGAAACTGACATGGAGTTGCTACATTCTCCTTCATTTTAAGCATCCTTTGTGAAGGCCATCACCCAGTGCCTCTAAGTGATACTCTGTGCTACATCTGTGATTATAGTGGCCTGGAAGGCCTGAAGACAGGTACTTCTTGGAGAACCACAAGTTAAAAGTTCTGAGTCCTGATGGATGTGGTAGGGCAGGCATTTAGCCCCAGCACTCAAGGTCTCTGAGAGTTCCAGGCCAGCTGGAGCTATCTAATTTTTCTGCCTCCACCTCCTGAGAATACTGGGCTTGCAGGCACTCTGCTGCTATGCCAGGCTTCAATTAGCTTGCCCAGGGATTTTTTAAATTTGACAGTAAACACTTTTCATCCTTTTCTTTTATACAAATAGCACCTACATTTGGGAAAATTGAATTAAAGTCAAAATGAGTTCTTCTGCAGGAACCTGGGCAGCCGCTTTACAGATAGAACTTTTTGTGTATTAGTTCTCCAAGCAATGTGTTCTTTTTTAAATCTGCATTCCTCAGATCAAGAGCTCAAGTTTAGCAAGGTCAAGTTTAAGCTTACATAGTTAATAAATGGTGGTTCTGGTGTTGGAGCCTTGCTCTGCCTCTCCTGTTTTCACCAATAAACAGGAGTGGGTGGGGCGGAAACAGAGGCACTTGGTCAGCTGAGGAGCAACTTTAACATCCTCTTCCCTCCAGACACAATCAAGATCATCTACCTGGTAGAAATCTGTCTCTGCCAAAAGAAATGTCTGAAAAGCAGCCAGGCCCATAGCCATAAATTCAAAGGTGACTGTGAGGAGGAGTTGGCTGCCCTTGGGCTTGGTGACTTTTAGACGGGTTAACAAAGACTGCAGCCTTCATTATGGCACTCCCTCCATTCAGTTGTTTCCCCTCTATGACTGTTGATGCTCTGGAGTGCTATGAAATGTGTACTCTGTACTCTGTTGGAGAATAGTATGCCACTGTGACCCAATGGGGAAAATGTCTGAGAAAGGGTTTGGCTGGTCACCTACCCTCAGATTGTGATATCAGGGGTTGTTGGCAGGGCAGGGCTTGGTCTAGGGCTCATAGCGCTAGCTTCAGGGTTGGTTCCTCAGGATGAGGATGGAGGCCAGAGAACTGAGGACATCACCATCATCATGAAGTCATACTACGGAGCCCCGCTGTGGTCACTTCTATTCCTCTCAGCACATTCTTGACACTCCTTGTGTTACAAAGGGGTTTCCTGTCAAATCTGGCCTCACAGTTGACAATGGTTTGCTTTATGTGAACTTTCAAAGGAGTATTCTTTCAAAGCTTTTAAAAAATTTACGTCTCCTTTTCTTTCAGTAAGACCTGGAGGGGACAGGAACTCCACAAGTGGAGCAACAGAACTAAAAAATCTGGGTACAGGGGTCTTGACTGATACTCCAACCAAGGACCATTCATGGAGATAACCTAAGACCCCTGCACAGAGGTAGCCCATGGCAGTTCAGTGTCCAAGTGGGTTCCATAGTAATGGGAACCTGTCTCTGACATGAACTGATTGGCCTGCTCTTTGATCACCCCACCCTAAGCAGGGAACAGCCTTACTAGGCCACAGAGGAAGACGATGCAGCCTCTCCTTATGAGACCTGATTGACTAGGATCAGAAGGAAGGAGAGGAAGTCCTCTCCTATCAGTGGACTGGGAGAGGGTGGGATTGGGGGAGGAGGGGGGAGCTACAGGGGAGATAAGTGAATAAACTGTAATTAATAAAAACAAAAATAAAAAAGGAAAAAAATTTACATCTCTGTGTGTGTGTATGTGTATGTGTATGTGTATGTGTGTGTATGTGAGTTGTGGGTTTGTGCCCATGAGTACTATTTCTGTGGAGCCCAGATGAGCATGTCAGATCCCTTGGAATTGAGTTGCAGACACTTGTGAGCCAATGGGTGTGGTTCCTGGGAACTCTGGTCCTCTGTAAGAACAGTACATATTCTTAAGCACTGAGTTATCTCTCCAGCCAGAAGTAGTAGGAATTAATCTTCCCTTCCCTTCCCTTCCCTTCCCTTCCCTTCCCTTCCCTTCCCTTCCCTTCCCTTCCCTTCCCTTCCCTCCCCTCCCCTCCCCTCCCTTCCCCTCCCCGTTCTTTTTCTTCCTCCCTTCTGTCTCCCTTTTCCTTTCTCTCTCTTTCATTCTGTCTTTACTTCATACTTATTTATTTTGAGATAAGGTTTCACTATGTAGAACTTGCTCTGTAGACCAGTTCAGCCTCAAACCCACAGAGGGAATTTCTTGTTGCATAAAAAGGCAAGGAAGGGGAAGGACATCCCAGGCAGATGTCACAGGCAGGAACAGTCAGGTTTCCAGGTCTAGGCTGAGTCAGGAGGGCTTTCTCTAGCTGGCTGGCTACCAGCTCATTGAGGCTGGCCTACATATAGAAAAGGAGAAGGAAAGGCCCCCAGCCAGGAATATATAGCACATGGGAAATGCTTTTGCATATCAGCTGCCTATGTGTAGGACGTGGTACCTGGAGTCACTGTAGGCAGCTAAGTTATCTTTGGGGGAGAAGTCTGGGCTTGGTTTTGTGTGTGTAATATAGAATTAGAATTTTATGTTCAACTCCCCTCTCTTCTTTCCCTCTCTTCTTCCTTTTATGGCCTCTCCCCACAAGAAAGGTTTTCCTATGTAGCTCATGCTGGCCTGGAACTTGTGATCATTTTATCTCTTACCTTTCAGAGTGCTGGAATTATGGGCGTATACCACCATATCTAGCCTTTGTGTCATTTCCCTGAGTGACAGCCAGGGAAGGGATGATGGGTCTCTGGCTGTTCTTACGCATAGGCAGGTGCTGGTATCTGCAGCCCGGCAGTACTGAAACTGCTCAGCATCCCGAGCAGCCCAGAAAGCGAGGCAGGGTCTGAAGGCCAGGCCTCTCCCAGCTTTGGATCACTGGCTGGGACAGAGAACGCCCCCATTGTGTAGGGAAAGGCCTTCTCCAGAACTGTCAGGACCTGAATATATATAGCGAGCCAGGCTGCAATCCGTCCAGGGTAGCTATCAAGAAGAGAATAATGGAGATTTCCATATTTGCCAAGATGTCACACCCCATGGATTGAGAGCTGGTCAGCATGACTTGCTGACCTTCCTACTGTTCACAGGGGCCTCATCCATCTTTGCCTTGCAAAGTCCCCAGTCTTTCAATGGCCTTCTAAGTGGGCCAGGCTCTGTCCTGAAACCCTGAGCCCCCAGATCATATGAGAAGCCTGGCCTGCAAGGAGCCTGTGTCTCTGCTGTAGGGATCATGGGCATTTTGCTTGCTTTCTTTTATTTGCATTAATCAGCCCACGACTTTCCTCAGGGTTTCTGGAGAACAACAATGATAGGAAAAGGTAATGGAAAGAGAGCCAGGGACCAGGTGCACGCACAGCAGCTCTGCAGCCCAGTGGACTGCATCATGGGATTCAAATAACAGTGGTTTTCAATGCCATTTCGGAGGGGCAGACTGAGGCTAGGGGGATCGAACAAGTGAACGTATGGGTTGTGAGTAAGGGGCAAGAGAGAGGAAAGAGCCAGGGTACCACATGGTTGGCAGAAAGGAGGTGGGAAAGAGGGGTACAGAGCCCAAGTTGTGAGGCCCTAGTGGGTGAGGGGAAGGGTGACTTCTAGGAAGCTGGGTGTAAGGGAAAGGTAGTACATTTTCTTTCTAGGGCTCTCTAGCAAAGCCCCAGGCTATGATGGAGGAGTATGGTCATGAACTTGTGCAAAGGCCCACCTGGGAATTTTCATCAGAAACAATGGTTTTATGCCGCAAACTTTCCTTAAATCTCCTTCTTCCGCCGACGTTCTAAAATGCCTGCCTGTCTAACTCCAGGTTTGAGGGAAAAGACTGCTGTCCATTCCCACTTCCGATGTGAGGTAGACGCCGTAGGGGTATCAGCGGTGTATGACTACTCGTGTACCAGCTTTGACAGCACGACGTGGTTTCCATGAAGTTCACACTTTGGAGCTACATAACTGAGTTTCTGGTTTTGCTTTGAGAGTCTCTCACAGCCATTGTGGGCTGTGTAGAGCCTGGGGGCCACAGGCTGGATGTGCCTAAACAGGAACCCGGAGACGTTCTTGTTCTCCGCCTTTTGTCTCTATTTATGGGGCTTTCGGAGAGCCTAGCTGGGTGGGTGGGAGGGCAGGTGTGTCATGTGCAGCATCGAGCCAAGCTTTGTACCTCAAGAGGGTGAGAAATGACATGAGAGCAGAATCCAGGACTTAGTGGGTTCCAGGGTGTCCGTGATCTGTCCTTGCTTGCGGGGTTTGAGCTGGTGACAGTCTGAAAGGCGGAAAGGGGCCCAGGTGACTCCAACAAATTGCTTCCTGTCATGGTTTGGCACAGAGGAGCTGTCCTGGAGCCCTTGATTAGAATAATGCAATTCTCTTTCTGCAGGATTGAATCAAGAGTTGAGGGTGGTTCCCTGGTGGGAAATCAATCACGGATTGGTGTCTTCCTTCCACCTGCTGCTCTTTCATGCACACGCAGGAGAGCAGAGTGGGCAAAGAAATAAAGAAAACAGAAAAGGAGCAGCCTGAATGCACACTGTGAACACCGAAGGGCTGGCATGGCTTGCTTTGCTTTCACAGTGTGGTGGCTTGAACCCAGGACCCTGTGCATGGTTAAGCAAGTGTTCTACTAGTGATTCACACTGCAGTCCTCAGAAGCAGTTTTCTTCCACAGGACTCTTCTTTTTTTGACTGCTGCGTTCCCCTAACCTCAGTGCTCCTTACATTTGGGACATTAGATTAAAAGCTGGAGTTTCCATGGCAGGAAGCTGGAGTCCGCGTGTTAGGATGGTTTATGACAAGGCTGGGAAGAGGGGATCAAGGATTATGAGCTGAGGAGCCTGGGGATCTGACTCAGCAGTTCAGAGCATTGCTGCTCTGCCGGAGGACCTGAGTTGGGTTCCCAGCACCCATGCGGGGTAGCCC
Source organism: Psammomys obesus (assembly GCF_907164565.1). NCBI lineage: Eukaryota > Metazoa > Chordata > Mammalia > Rodentia > Muridae > Psammomys > Psammomys obesus. Next base: position 10,667,829 of record NW_026590859.1, on the reverse strand, counting down.
ACAACCACCTGTAACTCCAGCTCAGGGGCTCTGACGCCCTATTCTGGCCTGTGCAGACATGAGCAAACAGGTGCAAGACACTCCCCCACGAGCACATACACATGCACTTACATACACACACATACATACACATTATGTACACATATATCCATACACATCCATACCCATACCCATACACTTGTACAGAGACACAGACACACCTACAGTTATACACACAGTATAGAACTATGGCGCAGCAGAGCTGGAACCGAGTCCTTCGCCTCTCACTGGGAGTGGGAGGAATTGTAGGAGGGAGACACAGCAGCAGGTGAAGGAGCGTGCGGGAAAGGAGCCTGCTGTCATCTGAGGCAAAGCTGAAGCCCCTGAGCAAATGTGGCTCTCCACTGCTGACCCTGACTCTCTGTTCACGGTCCTTTGGTAACGTCCCCTTTCAAGTGCAGTCTGGGGCTGTGGTGTTGGGCACACCCCGGTGGCTTGGTTCACGCTGGCTCCCTGGATGGAGGAATACCCAGGAGAGACCTCTGTTATTCAAGACAACTGACAGTTAAGAAATATGTCATGCTAATAGCAAGTCTTTAAGTATGCCTCAGCCCCTTTGAAGAGTTACATAACTTTGTAGGAATCCCATCTCTTTGTCCACAACCACAGAGTGGGTTGAAATAGCTTTTTTAAAAAGACGTTTGTTATTATTGCCTGTGCACGGTATATGTGTGGGTACACACCAAGTTTGTGGAGTTGGCTGTTGTGGACGTTTTGGTTTACGATATGTAAACAAGCTTTTGTTAAAATCCCAAGCTGGGGGAGGGGTTTATTTTGTCCACACCTGTTAAGTGTCTTGTGTGGCGCACGTTTTTTGCCAGGTGGAATTAGTTGAATTCTGAGGACTCCGAGGGGTATAAATTTGGCAGCCCAGGTGAAGAAGGCGCAGCTGCTTGGAGGAGGACTGCTCGCTGCTGGTTCGTCCTGCTGCTGCATTTGCTGTTTGCCGATTTGCCGGTAACATGGACTTCTGGATTTCTAGGTGACTGATATTGGTATCTCCCCCAAAAGAATCCTATGACACTACCCCAGCGGGAAGTAGCAGGGAGAACTCTGCCCCATGTCCCTGCTAACCTTGTTTCCCTCCTTCCTGGTGTTGAAGGGTTGTAAGGGAGGTAGAAGCATTGAATAACCTTAAATAAAGTAGGTTTGTTAAAAAAAACCAAGGTCAACAATTGGCTCTCTTCTATATTTATGTGGGTTCTGGGGGTTGGATTTGTGTTGTCAAGCTTCGTCATGGCAGGTGCTCTGCCCCCCGACGTGGCTCACCAGCCCTGAAAGAGTTTTTTAACTTTATGTATGTTTATATGCATGTAAGGCTATTTGTGTGTGTGTGTAAGTGTACATATGTGTATAAATGCATGCATGTATGTATATATATGCAATACATGCATGTATATCTATGTGAACACATGTGATCCACAGTGTACATGTGGAGGTCGGAGGATATTCTGCAGGAGTCAGTTCTATAGTTCTATTATGTAAGTTCCAAGGACCAAACTCTGGTTGTCAGGCTTGGCGGCCAGAGCCTTTTACCCAGTAAGCCATTTTAAAGAGTCCTGAAATAGTTTTCATGCTGTGTATCAGAACTCTCTTTAGTGGGGGGCAGGAAGAAGCAATGTTTGTTCATTTTCTAGCTGCACAAAGGTTTCAGATTTGGTGTACCAGCCCAGCCCAGCCTGCTGCCTAATGGGGTTATTCTCACCCTGTGGGTGAGGTGAGTAAGGCCCAGAGTGGGGTCATCAGAACCCAGGGAAGGAGTTAAGAGGGTCAGCCTTGGGCTTTGAGGCTCAGCAGCTTGGATCTTGTGGTTTCCATTGCCATGTGCCATTTTGCTATGGCATTGGTTCTTGTTTTAAAGGTTAAAACCAACAAAATGTTCCCATCTTTTCAGGTCAGGCATGCCAAAACTCCAGGTTTGGCACTGAGCTGTTGGCTTCTGTGAATGCCTTCGAGGTGACGTGAGTGTGACCCTCCCTGTCTCTCACAGCTGCGGGCTAAGTCGGGTTGAGAGGGCAGGTGGCACAGAAGGTGGGTAATTGATTTTCTTTTATGAATATTCATTTGAGGCCACGTCTCCATCTGTTCTCCTTATGTAGTTTCAGAATGGCCACTGAGGACTGAACCAGAGCAAACCTGTCCCACTTCTGTGAGGTCACTCCCGAGTCTGTGAGGTCACTCTGTCACCATGGGGCCAGGGTTGAGGCTAAACAGAGCCTGGATAAATTGTGTGGGCTTGGGATGTTTTCTCCCAAGTTGCATGTCGAGAATTGGACGGCTCAGGAGGGCCAGGGCTCCTTGCAGCACGGCGGACAGTCACAAGGTGTGTGGCTGAGCCCCCAGGCTCTCCTAGGACTAGGAGGGCTCGCAGGGTCACCGGTGATCATGTGAGAGGGAAACAAGAACCATAAAGTGTGAGGGGCTCATTAGTCTTTGTCTTCCGATCTTGGTCCCTTGCATTACCATTCGGCCTTCGTCATGAACGTCCTATTGGGCTCTCTGCCTCTCTGGGGAGAAAGAACACTGTGATCCTTTTACATGGTGCAGTTCAGAGGTGGCTGAGTTCATGTTAAAGCTAGTCTATACCACGGAAAAGACTGCATTTCTGGTATTCTATCAATAAATAGTCAATATTGAACTGTTGTTTTTGTCTATCCATGAAAAATGTTAGTTGACATTGTGAAAAATGATTCGTAATGACAAACATCTTACATGGGTGACAAATGGATGAACGAGGCTCATTAAAGTTGTCATGCAAAATGCACATTAGGGATAGAAACTTTCTGAAAAGTCATAGTCTTTGTATCATGTGTTTACCATATTTCAACACAAAACTGCTTAGTACAATTATGAACATATTGGATACTATATACCTTGATTTATATTTTCATTCATTTGTTCATCCATCATTTGCTTTCATTTTATCAAAATGATACATCATGACTACAATTTAGATTTCATTATTTTGCAAACAAGCATCAAGCAAACAAGAGTCTTTGGCACCATGGCAGGTGTGGGCAGTAGATTGCTCTGTATGACCCAGTAGTGCTGTTGTAGAATTCTTTTTATTGGGGTGACTGAGAAGTGATCGTTAGAAGATAGCCACGGCATTGTCTTGGGAAAGAGAAGGTAAACAGGTACGGCCCGAGGCAAGGGGTGCATGAGGGGGCCTCACATGAAGTAAAGCAGAGAGCACTGTACCCCAGTAGGATGCTGATATCCTTGGCTTCCTTTCATCCTCTATTGAGGTGCTGGGGATTGAACTCAGAGCTTTGTGTCTGATATGCAAATCACTCTACCACTGAATTCCGTCTCCGACTGGTGATTTCTGCTTGTTGCAACTGGAAGGGGCTGCTGCAGCCCCTAGTGGGATGCTGGTGCAAGACTGTAGGTGGAGAACAGGTCTCACTTCAGGGAGAGGAGGACTTTATTCTTCAGTCAGTTAGGAGTGGCTATGGCCCAGAAACACGCACTCAGGTGACCTCAAATGTCATGCAAACATGAAAAGAGTTTACAGAGTTTTTATAGTTACTGTATGAAGGAAAGTCAAAAGCCAAGGCATTTTGCAAATATTGGTGGAAATAGCATCTAGGCAGATTGTAGTGCAGGAATTTCTGTTATAGATTAATCTTTTAACATTATTAGTTTTGGGGTCAGTGGAAGTTAGTGGTCTGTTAATGCATTCCAAAGGTTTTTATCTGCCAGTTACAAGGATGTTAAGTCAGACACATAGGCAATGAATAGGTATTAAAAGGACTGAAGACAGTCCAAGATAATTTGGCTCTGGACCTGCAGCATTTTAATTATCTACAGTCAACAAGTTCTAATCATTCAACCAGAATCGTCAACATAGGTGTGGCTTCCTGCACCCCTCTCCGCCCTGGGAACTTTGTTCAGTCTTTCGGACCATAGCTTCCTGTGGTCAAAGTGCTAATCATACTGTCCTGGGCTTTGTGGCAAGTGTTTGGCCCGTACCTGGAACTAGAACCATCACAGAGTAGTGCTGTGATGGTTGGAAGACCATGAGGGGGATAAACAAAAAGCAAATGTTATGTCGTGTGGCTAAAAAGGTCAGTGTTCACAGTAGCCCATGAGATCGTACACCTTTGGCCTGGGGAGTCACAAAGCTTTTGAGAGACATGACACTTTAAACCCGAGGATGAGCAAAGACAAACACCTGGAAACAGCTGGATAATGCCCCTGATTTAGTGAGCAATTTATTGCATATGTTTCTAAGGATGTGCTGTCATCCTTCTGTTTAAGTTGTTCCCCTAGGTTGGGAGAGTCCTTGTCCCATGGACATGCTTGCTTGTATGAAGTGGAGGGCTCTGTGAGAGGGTAAGACCACGACAGTCACTTCTGAAGGAAAATGATTCTCTGGGCTAAAAGTCTGTGTCCCTTTCAGATTCACTTGTTGACTCTCAAATGCCAAGCTTTTGATTCTAAGAGAATGAGATTTTGGCAGGGGGCGGGGTGGTGAGAGGGTCATGAGGGTGCATCCCTCACAAATGGTATTAGTGCCTTTGTGAAAGAAACCAGAAGGGGCTCATTTGTCCGTTTTACTATATGAAGACACACAGCACAAGCTGTGAGCACCTTCAGCAGACTCCAGATTCATTGATACCTAGATCTTAAATAGGCCACCTTCTAGGAGTTTGAGAAGAGTTCTTTTCTTTTTAAATTTCATTTGTAGAGCTGGATCTGTGCTTTCCCATTGACTTTCACCGATGGCTCTGATTTCTGTTGTCCACCAACTATCTAGTTTTTGAATATTGTTATAGTAGCTCAAAAGGATTAACATAACTTCCTAGGGAATAAAACCAAACCATTATGATGATGGAAGTAAACCATTTTGACAACAAAAATAAACATTATGCTAATAAAAGCAATAAAAACAAATCATTCTGATAAACTTTTTGGGAAGTCTCTCACATGTAAATTAAGGGAGGTACATCATAAGATAAGAATATTCTGAAGGATCATGGGTGAAAGGATGGAAAAAGATTATGTTCTCAGTCTGGCCATAGGCTTTTTCTGCAGTGGACAGCAACATAGAGACTCATACTTGGTCAAAATGCTGAGATCAAATGTCCATTGACCATATATCGTGTATACATATCATCTCCCATCACTCAGCCCTCAGTTGGCCATCTCTATCCACAAGCCCCTCCTCTTTAGAGGATGTTGTGAAAGAGAGGGATGGAAAAGTATAAAGCTGGAGGATAAGGGGGCGTGGTATGAGATGCTGAGTTCTAGACATCACTACTGCTGTGGTTACCTGCACAAGAAATAGATAAAGTCAAACCAATAAGATCAATCAAACTGGATTCAGTGGTTACAGAAGAGGAGCAGACATGAAGAGGAGATGGTCACGTGTTAGGGGGTGTATGGAGGAAGTGTAAGAGGGAAGTTGGAGGTGGTAGGTGTTAAACAAGGTCACATGGGACGTAGTACCTACCGTAGGGTTCACTTATACAGGGACGGCTTCCCCCCTCTTTCAAAAGAATATTATGAAGGACTTGGATGGCACATAAAGGCTCAAATTTCACAACTACAGAGTCTAGAGGCAACTGTGAGAGCCTGTGGTAAACAGGTTGAGAACGAATAGGAGGGTTGCTTTTATTGAGTCCATTTTTTTCTTTTTTTATTAAATTTTATTTTTATATTAATTATAGTTTATTTACTTCATATCCCAGCTGTAGCACCCTCCCTCATCCCCTCCCAATCCCACCCTCCTTCCCTCATCTCCTCCCTGCCCCTCTCTAAGTCCACTGATAGGGGAGGTCCTCCTTCCCTTCCATCTGTCCATTTTCTGATACTTTTATTCCCTAAAATGTAGCACAGACTAACATGATGGAGTAGTTCGGACCTTGGGCAGATGAATGTGTATAGCATTGTAATGGGCTATTGAGGGAATCAAGGACTGTTTGGAATAAATTATATTCTCATCAAGTATCCTCATACCATCAAGTGTGGACACCATGGGAAATTTCAAAGGCCTCAGTGATCTTTCCAGAGGGAGACACTGAAAGACATGGACCACAAGACTCCAAATGATGCTGGCAGCACTCTTTCCCTAGCGGGTGTCCTACACAGCATATATTTGTATTTGTTGTACAAACTGTTCTGTCTCGTTTGTCTCCCTTGTCTGAAGAAGTCAAAGAGCCGCAGGCAGCCACAAATCGCTACATACAGCAGGCCTCTTGCTAGCACACCCAGTGGCTTTGAATTTCTGATCCTCCCCCCTCTACCTTCTAGGGCTCTAAGTATGTATCACCACACTTGGTTTATGGGGTGCTGGGACCCAACTGAGGGCAGGGACGTCGTACACGGTAGGCAAGCACTCTGCCAACTGGGTCACATCCCCAGCCCTCACACCATAATCTTTAATAGGCACATTATAAACCACAGGACTTCATGTAAATGTTAGTAAACGGATCATCTGTTTATTTTGTGTGCTTGTGTGGTGTGCACACCTGTGCATGTGTATGGGCGAGTGTGTGTGGGTTTACATGTGTGTGAAAACGGAGGTTGATGTTGGCTGTCTTCTGCCATTGTTTTTTTGTTGTTGTTTGTTTGTTTGTTTGTTAACTTTAGTTTTGGGTGGTGGGATCTCTCTTTGAATCAAATGGCTGAGGTGACTGGCTCAGCCAGTTCTCCCTCCCCCTCCCTCAGTGCTGGAGTCAAGCTGGGCTTTGTGCATGGCCAATGGGGATCTGAGTTAAGTCTTTATGCTTATGTACTAGGCTCTTTACCATGTGAGCGTCTCCCTGTGCCTCTCATTACCTATTTTGGTGGCAAAAATATTTTGTTTGAAACTCTTTCTAGAAATGTAAATTGACTCGTATGGTCTATAAAAGAGCTATTTTTCTTAAAAACCAAACAAAGCAGTCATTAACTAGACCAAAATGCACTTTCCTAATTAAATATTGAGCTATCAGCAAAATGATCAGACTCTACTTGTTACACTAAGCAGTTTCTTTGAGTTTTGCTCGTTTTGAGTAGTTATGTATATTCACTACAGAGATATGAACATGCCAGGCTTGGAAGGCTGCAGGGACATTTTAAATATGATGTGGAGTTTGTCAAAGAGAAGCATGGAATTTTGCCATCAGTGAAAAATAGTTTAGGAAGAGAGATAAGCCGGTAAACACAAGCTATGCACTGCCTATGGTATCCTTTCCTAGAGAATAAATGGTGTTTTGGAATTGGAGGACTGGGGTTAGAGTTTGATCTATTTAAAAGCTATAGATCTTGGGAGAGTCAGTTAACCTGTCTGGGCCTTTGGTTTCTTATGTATTGAAATGTGAAGCCTCTTTCTTTGGGGTCCTATTCTCTTCTTGTGCTGTGCTATCTTTTAAAATCGATGGGAGAAGCTAACAGTTTGAAAGAAATGAACTAAGATACTTTATTTATTTATTTATTTTTTGTTTGTTATATTTCATTTGTTTTGGGACAGATTTTCACTGTGTAGCCCTGGCTGGCCTGGAAGCCTGGATTTTTATTTACTTATTTTTTAATTAAAAGTATGCTTCACTTTATGAGTATGCAAAAGGGACAATGTCATAACTGTGTCATCATCTCTTCAAAGCAGCTGCGCTGTATTCCCACTTCTCAGCTTCACTTTGGGGTCTTGGACTTGCTCATTGTTGTGCCATCAGCGGTGGAGACAGCTCTAGACCCTCAGTGTTGTCTTTAGCCTCGTTTCCTCTTTTATTAGCATACTGTTTTCTTCAAGTCTTCCTCAGGCATTTTAGTGACTAAATCCTTCCAAGAAGTACACTTCTAGCTATGGAAAATCTTGGGGCTATATATCTTGGACATGAAGTTTGTCTCCTTCATTGGGAAATATTTATCAGCATCCTTGCTAATGGCTATTGCAGGGTTTTCTGGGGACTATGACTGGCTCTGTGCTGTTCTTGCTCTCGGTCTCCAGCATCTGGGATGTCATAGGCAAGGGCCACATGACAAGCAGCAACCCAGTGATTCCCGAATGTGGTTTGGTTGACTCTCCAGAGCTCAAGAATTTGTGCAAAGCCTCTGTTGGTCACCGAGACCTGATGACTTCCATTACACAGACCAGGCAAATCTGAAAGCTTCAGCTATGTCTCCTGGGATAAATGAAAAGGAACAGGGTGGAAGGGACTTCTGAGATCTGGTGAAGGCAATAATGTGTGTGTGTGTGTGTGTGTGTGTGTGTGTGTGTGTTCATTCGTGTGTGTTCCAGAAGTTCAGCCTTCCCTTCCCTACCAACTTAAGGTCATCCAAATTTTTTAGGATCTCACTCAGGAACCATCAAGTCCTTTAGGAAGAAAGTGAGTTATTAGAACTTGGGTAGTCCTGGGGATAACTGTACTTTCCCAGAGTTTCACATTATTCATTTCCAGAAAGTAATTTCAGCTGATTGCCTTGTGGTCTTTCTGAATGAGACATTTTAAGAAGTAGGAGAAAATTGAAAGGGTTGGCGTGACCTCAAAACATATGCCTCTCAGTGCTCCTAAGGGCAGGGCCTCTGCCAATCTGGGAGGGAAACTTGTTGGAATTTCTCTCTGGAGGGTTTTTAATATAAGGCCAGACAACTCTCCTTCTTGGTCCATTTAGTTGGATGACTGCCTGGGCCAGGAGTACCAGATGACCTTGCAGTTGTGTGGAAGAGGCCAGGGCTGGCTTTTATGATTGGATGGTAGATTAATGAGGGTGTATTTGGCTGTTCTGCATTTGATTTAATATTTTGCTCAATATCTCTTCCCTTTGACTCTCCAAGCAGATTTTAAACTCTTTGAGGTCTGGCATGCTGTCTTTTACTTCCTTTATATCCCGCCCCCAAAGAGAAAGGGGCTTGGTATAACTAGAGAGGCAGGTTCTGGAAGAGATGTATGCAAGGAAATGGGAACAAGGTCTCACACAGAAGGCTGAATACTGATTAAAAAACTACTCCAAGTACTCTGAGTTTGGAGAGAAAGAACCAAAGTTGCAGTGGCTTCGTGCCATGACCTTGTCTATATGGCTCCCAGCATTTGGAGCCCTAACCCAGCGCAGCTATAGTGGGCATAAGGAAAGGATTCGATTGAATGAAGTCATAAGGGTGGGGGTCTGATCCAGTAGTGAGTCAGACAGCCCACCACCATCCCCTCTCTGTGCACACGCTGGACAAAGGCCATGTGAGGACATGGTGAGAAGGATAGGCATCTTTAAGCCAGTAATCAGGCCTTCTCAGAAACAGAACCCTGCCAGAACCTTCATCTTGGACTTTCCAGCCTCTAGAACTGTGAGAAAGCATGTCTGTTATTTGAGCCACACAGTCTGTGTTATTCTGTTATGGCAGCCCTAACAGACTAACATACTACATCTAAGTGTAGTTAGTTGTAGAAAAGATAAGGCTCACTCTGGAGCCCTGTCGTTTCATTGATAAAGGAGGTAAAAGGTGGCAGAACCCTGATGGATGCACTTGGAGTGGTTCCTGGGTGGGGAACGGGGGAGAGGAGAAGACAGCAGATGCTGACTAAGCATAAGTGGCTGAAGAGAGCCAGGACAGAGGAGAGGAGCCAATCCTGTGAGCTGCCAGGCTTCGGTCTGCAGAGTACAGGAGATGGGTGTCGTGATGGAGACAGCAGCAGCATGATAGATTGCAGCAGTGGCCAGGGGTTGGGATTTCGATGAGAACTATGATAGAAAAGAAAGGGAAAGAGAGTTGTTGAAATTAGCAGGGAGAGGAACACTTCGGACATCCCACCTGGAGGGGTAGCCTTGGCAAGACAAGGAGAAGTGCAGGGGGCCGGGTGCAGGATGGAGGAGCCAAGGAATGGATTGAGCTCTGTGAGGTCAGGGGTCAGGTGCAGCAGGAATAGGGGAAAGAAGACTATAGAATATGGCTGTGGAGTGGAATATCAAGAGTTTTGGGGAATGGCAACCTCAAGTTTGGTGGTTCAATGAAGCAGGGTCACTGTGAGCAGGGTCAGGGAGACCCACAGATTTCAAGCTCTCAGTGCCAGGTGGACTGTCACCCGAGTGCCCATCTTTGTGGGCATGCTGTATCTACTAGGATTTGGTCAGGAGGAAGAGTAGAAAGCAGGGTGACAGGGAGGTCTCAGGAACTCTGGTGGGGATACTGCAACTCTTTGGGGACTCACAGGGGCAAGGTCAGGCCTGGGGGTCTCAATGGTCAGCATGCTCCTGAGGGGTAAGAGAAGTGAGCCCAAGGGGGGGGGAGCTGGAGACAAGGGTCAGGTTGGTTTATGTAGAGGACAGTCGAGCATGCTTTTACAAACTCTGGAGGCTTATAGAGTGACTGCTAAGCTGAAGATGCTAACTCTGGCCACTTACAGCAGGCTCTATTTGTTATTAATTAAAAACTTAAAAATACCAACTTAGTTCCCATCTTCACGGGAACAACAGACTCTGAAACTCAAAAGAAAATACTTCTCAGAAATGGTATGCATTTTTTACGTACCCTGTGATTAAACGTCTCTCTGTATTCATTGTCAAGTATGGAAGTAGCGACTTAATTAACTTATCTAACTAACTCCTTCACTCAGTGACTAACTGACTATCTGGTGTGGGTGGCTGAGTAGAGGAGAGCAAGGGGTGGATGGTGAACAACAAAGCTGACAGCGTTGGGACTCCTGTGTTGGTGAGGTACAAGTGGAGGTGTTATTAATGTGTGTGATGCCCATGGGCAAAAGGTGGATTAAGAAAAGAGAAAGGCATTTTGAAAGGAGAGGCAAAATGTCTGCCAGGGGGAAAAAGTCGTAAAAAGAGCCAACTCTATTTCCACCAAATGCCCTGAGCTGTGAGTTATTTGTGAGGAGATTTAGCTAGCTGACACGGTGAACTTGGAACCATGTTCCCTTCTTTACTGCGTCCTCACAATGGCTGGGGCTGGCTGTGGTGCAGTGCGAAGAAGCCAGGCTTTGGACCAAGGCGGCCCTGGGCCAGCATCCTGGCTCTGTCACCCTGCAGGTGACTGGCATGACCTTGAATTTGCATCCAGGCTGTTTTGAGCCTCTATCTCAGCATCAGTAAGAAGAAAAGGCAAAACTGTAGGTCAGAGGCAAGGGTTGGGGAGGGTCCTTAGGACAGTAGCTAACACATAAGCTATGCATGGTCACTTAGCTGCTGTGATGAACTCCCTGGCCAGTGATGCTGCATAACAGAAGCAGTACTTACTTGCTTGGCTCTGCAGACACGTTTCTGCTGCTCTCTTAATAAATGATTGCTTTAAAATAATAAAAAATGCAAATGAGACCTCTGCAGTGCTGCTGCAGACAGGGCAGAAGATGTTTGTCGGCGAGCGGTGAGCTCGTGTGTGACTTTGTGCTGATGGGATCCTAGCCCTGGGAAGGTGACAGAGTCACATCTGTAGGGCTTTTCTCAGACTGACCTAGATAAGGGATCCAAGTGCTGCTGGGATCCACTGTCCAGAGGGAAGAGAGTAGAGTTTAGGGAAAACTTGCTCTGCATCTGAGGAAGGACTAGCGAGGGGGTGACAGCGGACTGACTGGCGTGAGGACAATGGCACACCGGGAAGAAGAGCCCTCTTGCAAGTATTGAGGGCCACACTGTGCCTGCCTGCTTTGAGCCACCTCATGTGTTCACCTGAGATCCCTACAGCTTTCAGCTCGATTGGGCACCTATTCTGAGAAGACATCAGGGAGCTTCATCTTCCTCTTTGGTGCAGGAGTTAAGTGACATTTAGACATGAGACTATTTCATAGCTTCTCATAAATACACTTAAAAAAATATAACTCCTGTTTCGATGACTCTGAACAAATGAGCAAAGTCAGACAAACCAGCAATTGAGCTTTATTAGGGAAGCCCCGGGGAGCGCTGTGGATGTAGCTCAGTTGGTAGGGTGTTTTCCTGGTAACAGGCAAAACCCTGGATGCACCCTGCAGCACATGTAACCTCAGATACATAGGCAGTAGAGGCAGGAGGAGCCCAAGTTCAAGGGCATGCTGGGATACACGAGACCCTGCCTCAAAGAACAGACTAGTGTTAGGAGAAAGGGCGTTTGGGATAATCCAGTAGCCAAAAGGAGGTGGTAAGATGGGAGCTGGCCAGGTGAGCTTAGAACTGGAAAGCACAGACCCATCTGGAAAAGAAGTTGCTTGATTTTGTCTCCTAATTTTTGAACTTTAGTCAATTCAGGAAATTCCAGGAAAATCATCTGAGAAAAGCACGGCTTTGTTTTCTTTCAGGGATGAGGACAGGTCTGTGGACACTCAGGATGTATGAGGAAGGCTTGCTGAAAGGCAGAGAGGTGGATAGGGAATCACCAGTCCCACGCTTTACCTTTTAATTCCATGCTAAGGTGTTGCGCTGATGGCTTAAAAACAACATTTAAAGATATTTGAATGAGCAGATACCCAGAGCCATGCAACCAGCAAAGCGTTTGTGTTTTCCTCAGCCATAGATGCGAACCTGGCTCTTGCTGGCCAAGAATGTTGCTGACTCACAAGATGCTCCTATCAGTCTGGGCACGGAGCCTCACGCTGTTTGAATGACATTCCTTCTTTCTTTTCTTGCTAGCCAGAGCCTCAGGATTGACAGCCCCATTTTGATATATATTTACAGCTTGGACCTGCTTCTGGAGAGGACATATGTGCATTTGGTCACTGGCTTCACCACTGTGACATTCTCTGCCCCTCAGCTCCATCTTGGGCCCCAAGGCTCTGAAGAATGCGGGCTACCTGGTATCTTGCCCCACAAATCTCTATTATATTAGAGGAGAGACTTGCATTAATTAACTAACTAATTAATGTGTTCAGTCAAAATTCCAGCATGGGTGGAAAGAGGGCTCCTGAAGGCTCCACCTACTGGAGAGGAGTTCTTGGCAGTTGATGGCTGCTATGGGAGGGAGAGTCCCTCTCCTTTTGGAATGTGGCCTGGAACAGGGTGCACGTACCCTAGTGGGTGGCTGCACATCCGTGTGCTTATGGGCAGCGATACTTGGGCTCAGGGTGTTATTGATAAAAATAAGCAAATAGGACATGAAGCTGGGAGGGAGATGTGTGGGTATTCTAGAGGGAGGAAATGATGGAAGTGTTTGAGCAAAGTACATTGTGAAATGTATGAAAATTAAACAATAAATTAGATCATTATAGAAAAAATTAGAGAACTCCTGACATTTACGGCTGTTTCCTAAGTCAGACATAGTCATAGACATGCACATGCCCGCGGTCATTCATCTTTTGTATGAGCTTTAGGACTAAAGTTATACCTGTGGTTTTATAAATTACATTTAAAATTGCAAGATATCAAGTCTGGGAGTTGGGAGTCAGGAAACAGGTAGGGTGTTTTCATTGCATAGCCCAAGGGGGCCTTGAAACACCTAGCTACACTTATGTACATTAGTGTGAAGGTGTCAGATCCCTTGGAATGGCAGTTGTGAGCTGCCATGTGGGTGCCGGGAATTGAACCCAGGTCCATTTGGAAGAGCAGATAGCGCTCTTAACCACTGAGCCATCTCTCCAGCCCCTAAAGCCAACGTTTCTAATGATGGCACCATTTAATAAAAAAAAAAATTAAGCTTGATTGAGGGAGGTATACAAACATGAAGCAGAATTTATTAGCTGATCATATAGACACCAAGCACCACATGGCACCACAGTTGTTACATATGAGATATATATATATATATATATATATATATATATATATATATGTATCACATATGATAACATGATATATCACATTTATGGTAACAAGATATATCACATATATGATAACATATATATTATCTAACATATATGTAATACATACATATATAAAATGTATATTTGTTGTTGTTGTTGAGGCTGGGCCTTACTACATACCCCAAGCATTGAACTCATTGTATACCTCAGACTGGCCTTGAGCTCCTTCTACCTAAGCCTCCTCAGTACTGGAAGACAGACAAGCAGCACCATACCTGGTTGTCATTTACTGAGGCTTGGAGCAGAAGACATTCTGGAACTTAGTCATTTTCCATGATGTGTTCACTTTAGGATTACCACTGCAATCTCATTTACAGGAAAGGACATTATGGGAGATACATATATTCCACAAAACTCCAATTATCTTATTCATCTCATTGAAATGAATGTGGTACTGAGGTGGTCTAGGTCTGTGTCATTGAAATGAATATGGTAATGAGGTGGTCTAGGTCTATGAAGGATCATGGCTCAGTCAACCAACCCAATATTCTCATGTCATAGAAGCAATGTTCCTGTCATTCTTCAGAGTTCACAATATTGTAATGTGAGTGATCTTGTTTAGTTCTCCTGACAATGTCAGAGATGGGTAGACAAGTTAGACATCATTCATCCTCATTTTTTCTGATGAGTAAACTATGGCCTGAGAGGTTGATTGGCAGTTATGGATTGTAGTTAGAAAGTGCCATGGTATGGACCAGAAGCCAAAACTTTGAAATGAGTCTGCTTCTTTGCTGATGCACTATTTTACATTGAAAGCATGTGTAGTTGGCCAGGGATCTGCAGAAAGCTTCAGATCAAGGAAGCTTGGCCGATCAAGGGCCCCACGGAGGGGTGTGGAACCATTCCACACTACAGTGTCTTCACCTGTGGTCATGCTCTCTGGACTCCAGTGAGGGAGACCAGCCTGGTGATGCTGCGTGTCCTTTGCTGCTGCTCTGTACATCTCAGTGGTAGGAGCTAAGCTGTTCTGATGTGAGGCCTGAGATACATGAATGTGTGATTCCTGGAGAGCCATAGGCTAATTGCTTTGTGTTACACATCTATAAAATGAGGAGGATTTATATAAATTGGCTCTTCTTTTTCAGGATGATCCAGATTACAGATTTAAAGTGCTAGAACAAAGCAGGACAGAACAAGGTGATGACAGGTGACTCTTGCTACATGAACACATTAGAGGGAATATGTCTTACATGTCACTGTATGCACGTTAGAACTTTGTGGAACATTTTATATACATTTTCCCTATATGTGCTTCAGACTATGACGGCCTGCACATTTTACATGTCAGGCAGTAGAAGGTTTGCTTGGGCAAAGGCAGAGGCATTAAGCTAAAAGGTCTAGAATATGTAGGCTTTTCACTATTCCTTTCATGTAGATGGTTTGGGCGTGGGTCTTATTCTAGCTTAAATATTCTATGTTATATAGTATTGGGAGATATTGTTCTCCATATTTAAAACTTCATTTTTATGGGAATAAAAGTTTCTTGATTGGGGTCCAAGCTTGCTATGTGGACACATAAGACCTTCTGCACTGAGAACAAAATGAGACTGAACATGCCATGCCATGCCATGCCATGCTATACCATACCTGTGATTCTACCGTGTTCTTTGGTTTGTGGCATTCAAACACTGGGTTTGCCCTCATCTTTCAGTATAGTGCTGTTTTATTAAAAAAGAAATTGAGAATCATCTCAGTGTTGTAAAACAGCTTTGGGTCAACATCTGAAGGACTGCTTGCCCTTGAAGACTGAATACATCCAAGGTGCTTAGGAAGACGGTCAGCAGGTACTAGAAGCTCAGTAAAAGTGAGCTAGGATTATTTTTACTAATAAGGAGAAAGTTTCTCATTAAAACTGTCAGAACCACATGTCTATAAGGAGACTAAACCCAGGGTATCATTTCTAGGTCTGTCCTCATTTGATTGTAAGTGAGAGGTGATGACAAAACCCAGGTGCAATGACTCTGTCCCTTCCCTTTTGCTCTCACAGATGCAGTAGCTTTTCATCTTTGGAAGGTTGGAAGGTGTTGCAAAGGTCAGGTAGGTGGTATTTGCAGAATGTTTAGGTCAGCTGGAGGAAGAATATACAATTACTAATATACATTGTAATAAAGAACACACCTAGTTTTTGTTCACAATTCCTGGCACAGAGCCTCAAAATTTACCCTCATCCTAAAAGAGAGGAGCATGTTTGTTGAGTGAATGAGCCAACTCAGAGTGGGTTCTAGGTAACTTTGGGTGGAGCCTACAGAATGAGTAAGCCTAAGAGGAAAGGGCTACACCAGTGGTCCTCAACCTTTCTAATGCTGCGACCCTTTAATGCTGTTCCTCATGTTGTGCTGACCCCAAACATAAATTATTATCATCGCTACTTCGTAAGTATTGTTTTGCAACTGTTATGAATCGTAATGTTAAGTCTCTGATAGGCAGGATATCTGATATGTGAACCCCAACAGGGTCACGACCCACAGGTTGAGAACCACTGGGCTAGACATTTGAATGGCTCCACTTCTGAGGGTGGTGAAGATGAAGTTCATTTGTTTGGCTGATGGCTAATAATCATAGCCGTGCAAAGACATCCCAATAAAACTCCACACCAGTGCTTGCTGGTGCTTCCTGGTTCATAAGCATCTCAGTGTGTGGAGGATGATGAGCCTGATTCCACAGGAGAGTGGCATGGAGCCTGGGGTTCCTCCCTGACCTCATGCTGAATGAACCCCTCCCCTGGACTATGGGAGGGCAGAATCTTCAGATCTGTGGTATTTGATGCTGATTACTTGCCTTGATGGGCCAGGGTCAGAATTGGTCTCTTCGACAGTATAGCCATTGAAGTGGAAATGGAAAGCTCATCTGACTGAAGCAGCCATTAGCAAGCTGTCCCATGGTCTCCCCCTGATGCAGTGAGTCCTGTTTCACAACACTAAAACAAGGCTCAAGGCGCCCAAGCCAGAGAAGGGAAGTCTGGCTGTCACCACACACCCAGCTCCTACCTTGCTCTCAGCCTATTTTTGATGTGTGTGGAAAGCCATCTCTGGAAAGGCTGACCACCATTTAAGGTCCAGTTTTTCATTTGAGTAGAATTTTTCTACTCATAGATTGAATATGCTCCTTTTCGGGGTACACAGCAAGTGGTTTTCTTCACTTTCTCCCCACCCTTCTGGCTTTTCTTAACTACCGACTGCAGAACACTTCCCCTTGCTGAGTAGCATTTAATTAAAAAAAATCCCTCTAGACTGTCAGATCAGGAGCTTGCACATGCATCGCTGTCCAGAGTTTAACTGCAGCCCTTTAATTGCAGATCTTCCTTGTGCTTCGTTTTTTTTTTTTTTTAAGGAAATGCAAATAGCGTTTTATTTAAAAGCTGTAAAAAGTGACCAAAACAAACAAAAAGGTGTGAAGAATTGTCTTTACTGGTTTTAGGGACAAGACATCCAAGCCCGTAACAGGGATGGAAGAGTCCTGTGGGAACCAGAGCTCTTGTCCTGGCTTCTGATGTGGAACCTTTTCATCTTTTTAACTTTTAAAACCTGATTATCCATCTGCAGGCCAGATACTGTTTCCCATTACCAACAGCTCGTTCCAGCAGCTTCTCTTGTCAAAATAAATTGCTGTGGACTCGGGCAGAGCAGACCCACTACAAAACCAGTGTAATGAGATGAAATAAGAAATGCAAATACATTAACAAATACATCTGCTGTGCAAGCACAGATAGGTTGGATTCTTCAGGGCACACATGCTTTCTTTAGATTTTATTTGTATATGTGGCTCCCCTTGGGAGATCAGGCAGGGTCAAACCATGCTGAATGAAGACATCTTACTGGTAGAAAGCTCTGAATAACAAATCCTTTCTAGAACTTCCCTTATACATTCACACACACACACACACACACACACACACACACACACACACACACACACCACTCAGGTATTATTAGAACTGTCCACCTGTAATGAAGGGTCTTGTGGGTATCTGGGGTGGGGTAGGCCTGTTCTCAGCTATCCAGGAGCTTGGTTGTGCCCTGGGCTGTTGCCCAATAGTTGTTCTTTTGCTGTGGCTCTATCCTGCAGAGATGTGGGCAGCATTTTTGTTGCTGTGATAAAATGCCCTGCCAAAAGCATCTTAAAGGAGAGAGTGTTCATCTTGGCTCACAGTTTAGAAGGATACAATCCACGGCAGCAGGCAGGGAAGGGCACAGTAGCAGCAGTGACGGGCAAAGAGGAGTGCTGCATTCAGGAAGCAGAGGGCAGGGAACACTTGTGCTCAGCTCATTTTCTTCTTTTTACAATTTTAAGGTCTGGGATCGCCACCCACTGTGAGCAGGCGTTCAGACTTCAGTCTACTAAGATAATCTCATACAGGTACTCCCAGAGGCCAGTCATCAACTTGACAATTGAGATTACCCCCCACAGAAATCTTCCCCAATGCAATCTTATCTGGGAGTCTGACCCACTGGAAACTGACCTTATGAAGCTCCAAGGCTCTGGCTGTAACAGAGAAATCCTGGCCAGGGTGGGTCATGACTTGATGGTAGAGAAACGTCATGGAGAAAGAGGTAAGAATGATCAGAAAACCACACTATGTCACTGCGATGGTGCTTACTAGTAACATTAGGTAAATGTTCCGAATGTCACAGCCACGGTGCATCCAGATCAGAAGATGCTCATACTCATTTCTGCTGCTAAGAGGCATCTTAATTTGTGTCACACACATGCTCCTTCATTTTCAGTGGGACGGACTGTAATTACTGAATGGGCATTCATTACAGAGTGCATCAATAATGCATTGGCTTTTGCAGTATGCTCCCTTCTGTTATCCCTGTGGTGATAGATTGTGAGTCGAAGCAGATTCAGTAATGTCACCATGATTTATGATAGTATGATGTGTCTAGAAAGGCCTCGAAGTAAACTGTTGACAAAGGGTGGACGAAAGAGGTTGTCACTACGGTAACCAGCAGGTGGTAACACTTCTATTTTGTTTAGACTTTGAAAATACAAGCTGTACCCATGAACAGCCAATTCACAGCTTTTCTTTGTCTTTTATATTACTCCAGGTATTGTAAGTATTCAGATTTTTATTTGTAGTGAGATATGATAGAGTGAAAAATCTATTTTGTGTTAATATTCATGGGAGACGCAAAAATTGGAGTCAAGCTTTGGTGGTAAGATGTATCAGGGAACCTGATGGGTCAAATACATTTTGATCATTGTTATTATTATTACTTTTATTGATTGATTTGAGTATAATGGGGCACACTCAGTTCCATTAAATGAAAGCATTATTGAGCGCCTACCAGGACATAGTAGTTGATGTGGGTGGACCTATCAGAAGTAGCCTCGACACAAGACGGAATGAAATAAGTGCCACTTACAGTGTTGAAAGTAGGAATGAAGTCAAGGGGAGATGAGGACATGCTTATTTAGTGTGTCATCTGTACGCCATGAAAACAGAGCCTGAGGTAAAACTGTATGTGGGGCTGGAGAAGTGAGAAGGGAGGTGAGAAAGGAGAGGAATGCAAGGCAAGTGCATTGATAAGATGATGTCAGTTAAAAAAAAATAAAACAAACAAAAGCAAAAGCCAAAACAAAACAAAACAGAGGGCTGCTCCAGAGAGCCTGTGGGGAGTGGGTGACGACTGTCCTGTAGAAGGAGCTCCGAGAGCCTGCACAGAATGGGTGACCGTCCTACAGAGGAAAGAGGAGGACATGAATTGTGGGTTCTTGTCTCTTTCTCACCTCCCTGTAGTCAGCAAAGTCTTCTACTAGGACATTGACTACCTCACCGTTGAGTTGTGTTGTGCAGCTCTCCAGGAGACTGTTCTTGGGGCCAGTACCTTGGTGAGTCAAGTCTGTCCTGAGGTCAGGTACTGCAGTATCTGTGGGTGCCTCTTGGCTCTATGACAGGGGCAGTCATGGCTTGTGTTCTATGATGAGGTAATATGAGCCATTCCAAGGACCTGTAATTACAGAAAATAAGTAAATCTAGGGATAAAGAAAGAACCATTAGCAGGCAAACAAGAGTGGTCCACATCTCCCCAGTTAGGATTAGGGGAAGCTTCAGAGAGAAGGTAAAATAGGAGAGAGGACTTACACAATGACAACCAGGTGTGATGCTATTCTTGGTGGCCAAGTCCTATGACCAAAGTGTGTGATGTCTTCAGCAAAGGGTCTCGCCATCAAATTCTGGTGGGCAACTGAGAGTAATGTCGATGGGCCTCCAGGGCTCCTTCTGTCCAACAACAGTGTTATTCCACACCTATCATTGGGCTTTTTATTTGTCAAGCTCTGGATTCTGGAAGGAACATTATCACTCATGTGGGATAATGCCAATTTAACTCTTTTATGTGAACGCACACACACGTTGCACCTGAAACTTATAGAATAGTAGGTTCCTAGTTGGCCTTTTCAGGCATTTCCTAGTTTTAGTTAATATATTATGTGCTGGCTAATTTTATGTCAACTTGCGCAGCTAAAGGAAGGGAACCTCACCTGAGAAACTGCCTCTGTAAGATCAGGTTATAAGTCCTCTTCTTAATTAGTGACGTGTGAGGGCCGAGCTGTTGCGGGTGGTGCCAGCCCTGGGTTGGTGTTCCTGGGTGCTCTGAGAAAGCAGACTGAGTAAGCTATGCAGGGCAAGCCCGTAAGCAGCACCCCTCTGTGGCCTGTGCGTTAGCTCCTGCCTCCAGGGTCCCACCTGGTTTAAGTTCCTGCCTTGGCTTCCCTCAATAGTGAGGGAATATGTGATTCTTCAGGATATGTAAGCCAAATAAACTATTTTTCTTTTCCCCAAAGTTGTTTTGGTTGTGGTGTTTCATCACAGTAATAGTAACTCTAACTAAGACACATTCCATATTGGATCTTTATTAAGAGAATAACTTTTAGAACCACGCCCCCACTACAAAAGGCAATTATGTGATATAATGAGTGTGTTAACTTACTTTACTGTATCAGAATAACATATTGTCCACCTTAAATAGATGTAATAAGAAACGAAGAGGATACAGCTTTTATTCCAAGGGCGATAAAACTAGTTATACCCTCTTTTCCATTACCATCAAGCCACACTGCTTTGTCTTAATCTGGCTCTACGTTCCAACTGTCCCTGATGCTAACTGTCCTTGTCAGTCTTTCCTGTTCTTGGTGGCCCATCCTCACACTGTGATCATGGGGCTCATTTCTTTGGTGCCCGCATGGCTGGCTCATCCTTTCCCCATTCTTTTGCTTAGCCTCTGGCTTGGTGAAATGCTGAAACATCTCTTTTTCTCATAATATATTCTGATACTGGAGTGTTTTACCTCTCACTGCTCACTAATTGTCTCCTGTGTGTTGTTCCCGTTTGCCTAACTGGCTTGGGAATGGCTTGAAGGAAGAATCTGAGTTTTGAAACATTGTAGTTCTTGTAGCATCTACCATGGTCTTGACACAAATATGGCAAATAACCAAATCTTGTTGCTGGAATGATCTTAGTGGCACTGTGTGCATATCTGGCCTTGGCTATCTTATATGTGTTAAAAAGTAGTTTCCTTAGAGGTGCAATAACATATTCTATGTATCTGTGGCTGCTGCCTAGTGGCCCCAGAACGGCCACTAAATGAGTCATTTAGAAACATTTTATAGATGACCAGTCAGTCCACCTCTTCATGATACATTCTTGTTTTGATACCTCAAGTAGAGTGGTTTTAAGAAAAGGGACTGTTAAGCCTGGAGAGTCAGCGCAGTTGGTAGAGTGCCGGCATACCCAGAACCCTGTGTTCAGTTCCCAGCACTGTATAAAACCAGGTGTGGTTTATTCCCCAGAACTTGTGAGGTAGTGGCAGGAAGACCAGAAGTTCAAGGTCATGTTCCTTTGGCTATATAGTGAGTTTGAGTTCAACTTGGGCTATGTAAGATCTGGTGTAAGAAAACAAATTAATTGAAAAAAAGATTGATAAAGGAAGCCAAAGACTTGGTACCCGGGCAGGTGAACTTTGCCCTCTCTGTTGGGGCAGTGTACTTACTGCACATGATTCCACTTTCTAGGAGAGAACACCCATTCTCTTTTGGGATGTGATACTTCTTGCTGATTACATACACGCAGCATCAAAATGCCAGGCTAGTTTGATTTCTCCCCCTGAAACCACAAAAGCAGTGAACATACAACTCTCTCTGCCTAGGGCGTGAAGGGTTGACTTCATCTTTAAGTGTCGAGAACATTCTGTTTTCCCTATTGCCTTATCAGAGACATCCTCCCTCAGAGCTGTGCTGGCTGAGAGAAGCTATCTTTTCAGGGGGTGGAGGGACGTGGCTTCTACTACTAAGACTTGTCAAAAGCAGGAGCTGGTGCTTCTGTATCACAGGCTAGTCACTGCAGTGGGCAGTTCTGATTGGAGGATGCCCAGGGAAACTCGGAATGCTCTAGCTTTGTTCTTTGTGCCCCTCCGTTCCTCGTTCCAGGCTTTCCTAGCATCTTTTGCCCTGGGATGCCCTTTCTCCCATCTTCTCCAAAGCTGTGCATTACAATGTCTTTACAAACCTGGGAAATCAGAGGGATGTGGCTGGAATTGGGAAATGCTATACTAAATGTGGCAACTCCTGGCTTAGAAAGTCAAGCGACACACACACACTCTCCTGTGTGAGTCCCACTCCTAATCTTCCGTATGTGTGTATTTATGCGAGAGCAAGAGTGGGATGAGGTCAGGAGATTAGAAAGGGGACCATGGGAGGGGAAGAAGAGTGTGTGATGGGCAGATCTGGGAAGGATAATAGAACATATGAAAGTGGAGGGGATGCTGGGACAGAAGGGGATGTGTGGGGCCCAGCAAGACGGAGGGGAGGAGAGGGGCACAGAGTTCTTTGGAAGGGGGTGGGCTTGTGCACTCTGATTTCTCATTTATCTTCTTCTCAAGTGTAAAACTTGGCTAACCAGAGCTTCGTGCCTTGGGGCCAGCTTGCTTTTGCAGCTTTTTGTTTTCATTTTTTAAAAATTATTTGACAGGTTCATAATTTACATAATGGCCTTTAGTTGTTTTTGTCCTCAACTTTTCTCTCTAATCTCCCATCTATTGTTGGAACCTGCTTCTTGACAGGTCTCTCTTGTACATAAAAGTGCTGTCATAATTTTAAATTTATTTTTGTTTTATTTTTATATGTGTGGGTGCTTTGCCTGCTTTATTCCCCTGTACCGTTTTCATGTGTGTAGTTCTGGAGGGGGCCAGAAGAGGGCATCATAGTTCCCAGGGATGGAGTTACAGATGGTTGTCCTGTGAGTGCTGGGAAGTGAACCCAGGTCCTCTGGAACAGCAGCCAGTGGAATTAACCACCAACTCACCTCTCTAGCCATGGTGGTAGTTTTAAGCAGACTCATGACACACTTCTCTAAAATAAAAAAAGAATCTACCTTCCCCTATCAGGTCTCATCAGGACTGGCTGCATTGTCGTCCTCTGTGGCCTGGTAAGACTGCTCCCCCATCGGGGGAGGTGATCAAAGAGCCTGCCACTGAGTTCATGTTAGAGACAGTCCCTGTTCCCCTTACTAGGGAACCGACTTGGACACTGAGCTGCCATGGGCTATATCCATGCAGGGGTTCTAGGTTATCTCCATGCATGGTCCTTTGTTGGAGTATCGGTCTCTGCAAGAGGGAAGAAGGGTGGGACTGGGAGGAGAGGAGGGAAGGGGCTACAGCTGGGATACAAAGTGAATAAATTGTAATAAATAAAAAAATTAAAAATTAAAAATGTATTAAATAATAAAAATATAATTAACAACAACAACAACAACAGAATCTATTTTATGTGTATAGGTGTTTTCCCTGCAGTGCATGTCGGTGCACCGCATGTGTGCCTGGTGCCTGCAGAGTTCAGAGAGGGTGTCAGATGCCCTAGAACTGGACTTACCACGTGGCTGCTGGGAACTGAACCTGTGTCCTCTGTAAGAACAGCCAGTGCTCTTAACCACTGAGCCATCTCTCCCGCCCCAGGACATAACTGGTTCAGCATAATTTCCTGGTGACAGTTAAGAAAGCATCCTAAGTCTTCTTCACGTGCCCTCTAGAGTCAGTTTCATTTAGTGAGAAGTCATTGTAAGGATCTCAGGATCCTAATGTGAGTGTTGGTAAAGCTGTAAACAGGATGATGCCAAGTTCCAAAGAAGATTTAAGTAAAGCCGTGAGGTTTGAAAACCATGTGCCATGCCTGGGGTATTTTGGTGAATGTATGGACAGCCTGGGCTATTTAGGGCTGTGCCCTCTATTCACCCATGATTTTATTCCTGATAGCTTTGGGGGGTGTGATTGTGGGTTTTGTCAACTTGTCACAGCCCAGCGTCACCTGGCGAGAGGCTCTCAATGGGTTGTTTGCATCTGTTGGCCCATGGGGGCTTGTGTCGGCTGCCTTAATTGATGTGCGAAGGCCCACCTCCGAGGTGGGAGCCACTTTTTGGAAGCTGCCCAGATAAAAGCACACAGAAGTGGGAAAGCATTGCTCTTTCACTGTCTTTGCCGAGTTCATCTACCCTGTTGCTGTCTGTCGCTGCCACTGATGCTCCCTGTACTCATATTAGGACCAGCTTCTTCTGGCTTCCACTGTGGACTAAAGACCAGAGGCTTTCCATGAATCCTCAGCCTTTGGAGCCAGACTGGAAGGGCCAGGGCAGCCATCCTGGTGGACTGCCCAGCTACTGAGTTCTTAGCTTTTGTAGTGTGAGACAGCCATCGTTGGGTGGCTTCAACCTTATTGTCTTAGCCAACCCGATTCTGTTTTAATATAATCACTCTAGCAGTCCTGTTCCTCTAGAGGGACCCCAGACAGAGGGCAATCTTGAAAAAGCATTTTGCAAACATTCCCTGGCATGGCAAGGTTTTACACTGAAAATGACTGCTCACTGAATAACATCGGCCCTGGGAGGACATGTGAGGATAATCCTGTGACTTGATGCTCTCTTGATGTTATTAGGAAATTCTGCTTAAGAAGTATGTCATGGGGACTGGAGAGATGGCTCAGTGGTTAAGAGCACTTGTTGCTCTTACAGAGGACCCGCGTTCAGTTCCCAACACCTACATGATAGCTCATAACCATCTGTAACTCTAGTTCCAGGTCAAGGTGGACTTAAAGAATTGGAAGATAAAAGTCCAGAACATTTCAGAGCCCAAAGGCAAGGCACATCACATTGCAGGAAGGCTTCTGGGAGAAACCTTGGGCCCAGAAAGGCAAAGGCTAGAAGTGTGTCAGATGGGATTGAGGTTGGGGACCAGAAACTTCAGTGGAGTCTTGAGGGCTTTGTGCTGTTTCTATTGATTCCATTAAAAACCTGGCCCAATTGTTTGAAGTTAATTTTGCTAGTATTTAAATAAAAGCCCTTCCATCATAGCCAGTTTGGAGTCATAGACACACAGATGAACTGTGACTCAAACTGTTCACTTCAAGGAATAGTTTAGAAAGTGTTCCATGTAAGGACCATGAAGGCTGGAGTAGATGACCTTACAAAATACCTTCACTGGCAAAGGATTTTAAGAGTTGGATGAGACCTCAGTAGAATATAAATTCTGTACCTCATCTCATATATTGCAAGGTTCAGTGGAAAGATTGTAGCATCTTTCATTAGTTCCTGCTGTTCGTTTGTGGCCAGCTGGGGCACTGGGCTCAAGGGTAGCTCTAAAGCGACCTGAATCTACCTGTTATTGTTGCACTTTCCTAATTTAGCAGAATCCACTGCGTGTGCATTGGCAAAATTATATTAATGTGGACTGTTAGCATGTGGAAGCAATCCCATTAGAGGGAAATGGACATTATAATGGGCCCTGCTAATGAGTTTCCTCAAAAATTAATGCTTTATGGTAGATGAACTTTATGGTAGATGGTATAAACCCTTTCTTTCTGTCTTTTTTTTTTAATTTATTATTAACATTTATTACAATTTATTCAATTAGTATCCTGGCTGTGGCCCCCTCCCTCATTTCCTCCCAATCCCACCCTCCCTCCCTCTTTTCCCCCTATGACCCCCCCACCCCCACCCACTGATAGGTGAGGTCCTCCTCCCCTTCTGACTCTAGCCTATCAGGTCTCATTAGGACTGGTTGCATTGTCTTTCCTCTGTGGCCTGGCAAGGCTGCACCTCTCAGGTAGAGGTGATCAGAGAGCTTGCCACTGAGTCCATGCCAGAGAAAGCCCATGTGTCTTTTTTTTTTTTTTTTTTTAAATCTAGGGATCCCACTTGGAGACTGAGTCTATGGGCTACATCTGAGCCCTGGTTTTAGGTCCTCTCTGTGCATTGTCCTTGGTTGGGGTAGCACTCTCTTCAGGGCTCCCAGGGCTCAGTTGTATTTTTTTTTTTTTTTTTTTTTTTTTTTTTGTTCTGTTGGTCTTCTTTTGGAGCTCCTGTACCCTCCAGGTCTTTTTTATCTCCCCCTTCTTTCATAAAATTTCCTGCAATCTGCCCAAAGTTTGGCTCTGGGTCTCAGCCTCTGCTTGATACCTCAATCAGTAGAGTCTTTCAGAGGTCCTCTGTGGTTGGCTCCTGTCCTGTTCTCTGTCTTCTCTTCCTTCCAATGACTATCACATTTGTCCTGAATGAGGATTGAGCATCATCCCTAGGGTTTTCCTTGTTGTTTACTTCTTTAGGAGTATTGATTTTAGTATGTCTATCCTATATTATATGGCTAATATCCATTTATGAGTGAGTATGTACCATGTGTATCTTTCTGCTTCTGGATTACCTCATTCAAGATGATCTTTTCTAGTTCCCACCACTTGCCTGCAAACTTCCTGATTTCCTTGTTTTTATTGCTTGAGTATTATTCCATTGTGTAAATGCACCACAGTTTTTGTATCCATTCCTCCGCTGAAGGACATTTAGGTTGTTTCCAGATTCTGGCTATTATGAATAGAGCTGCTACAAACATGTTTGAGCAAATGTCCTTGTTGCATAGTTGAGCATATTTCGGATATACGCCTAGGAGTGGTATAGCTGGATCCTGAGGTAGCACTATTCCTAATTTTCTGAGAAAGGGCCAGATTGATTTCCAAACTGGTTGTACAAGTTTACATTCCCACCAGCAATGGAGGAGGGTTCCCCTTTCTCCACATCCTCTCCAGCATGTATTGTGACTTGAGTTTTTGATCTTAGCCATACTGATGGGTGTGAGGTGAAATCTCAGGGTCATTTTGATTTGCATTTACCTGATGACTAAGGACATTGAACATTTCTTTTAAGTTTTTCTCTGCCATTCAAAATTCCTCTGTTGAGAATTCTCTGTTTAGCTCTGTACCCCATTTTTTAATTGGATTACTTGGTATGTTGGTGTTTAACTTCTTAAGTTCTTTATATATTTCGGATGTTAGCACTCTGTCAGATATACAGTTGGTGAAAATCCTTTCCCAATTTGTAGGATGTCGTTTTGTTCTGATAACAGTGTCCTTTGCTTTACAGAAGCTTTTCAGTTTCACGAGGTCCCATTTATTGATTGTTGATCTTAGAGCCTGTGCTGTTGGTGTTCTGTTCAGGAAGTTGTCTTCTGTGCCAATGAGTTCAAGGCTCTTCCCCAGTTTTTCTTCTAACAGGTTTAGTGTATCTGGTTTTATGTTGAGGTCTTTGATCCACTTTAGAATTTATTTTTGTTCAGGGTGATAAATATGGATCTATTTGCATTTTTCTACATGTAGACATCTAGTTAGACCAGCACCATTTGTTGAAGATACTATCTTTTTTTTTTTTTCTTCATTGTATCGTTTTGGTTTCTTTGTCAAAAATCAAGTATCTGTAGGTGTGTGGGTTTATTTCTGGGTCTTCTATTTGATTCCATTGATCCACCATTCTGTTTCTATGCCAGTACCATGCAGTTTTTCATTACTGTTTCTCTGTAGTACAGCTTGAGATCAGGGATGGAGATACCTCCAGAAGATCTTTTATTGTACAGGATTGTTTTAGCAATTCTGGGTTTTTTGTTTTTTCCATATGAAATTGAGAATTGTTCTTTCAGGTTCTATAAAGAATTGTGTTGGTATTTTGATGGGAATTGCATTAAATCTGTAGATTGCTTTTGGTAGGAGGGCCATTTTCACTATGCTAATCCTACTGATCCATGAGCATGGGCAATCTTTCCATCTTCTGCTATCTTCAATTTCTTTCTTCAGAGACTTGAAGTTTTCTTTTTCTTTTTTTCATATAGGTCTTTCACTTGCTTGGTTAGAGTCACACCAAGGTACTTTATGTTATTTGTGGTTATTGTAAAGGGTGTTGTTTCCCTAATTTTTTTCTCAGCCCTTTTGTCTTTTATATACAGGAGGGCTACTGATTTTTTTGAGTTAATTTTATATCCAACCACTTTGTTGAAGGCATTTATCAGCTGAAGAAGTTCTCTGGTAGAATTTTTGGGGTCAGCTATATATACTATCATATCATCTGCGAATAGTGATACTTTGACTTCTTCCTTTCCAATTTGTATTCCCTTGATCTCCTTTAGCTGTCTTATTGCTCTATTAGGACTTCAAGTACTATGTTGAAGAAATATGGAGAGTGTTGGGAAGCCTTGCCTTGTCCCTGATTTCAGTGGGATCGATTTAAGTTTCTTTCCATTCAGTTTGATCTTGGCTATAGGCTTGCTGTATATTGCCTTTACTATGTTTAGGTATGTGCCTTGTATCCCTGATCTCTCCAAAACTTCATGCTTTAAACATGAATGGGTGTTGGATTTTGTCAAATGCTTTTTGGAATCTAAGGAGATGATCATGTGGTTTTGTTCCTTCTGTTTGTTTATGTGGTGGATTGCACTGATGGATTTCTGTATGTTGAACCACCTCTGCATGCCTGGGATGAAGCCTACTTGGGCATGGTGGATGATATCTTTTATGTGTTTTTTATTTTGTTTGTGAGTATTTTATTGAGTATTTTTGCATCAATGTTCATAAGAGAGATTGATCTGAAATTCTCCTTTTTTTTGTTGGGTCTTTGGGTGATGTAGGTATCAAGGTGACTGAGGCCTTGTAGAATGAGTTTGGTAGTGTTCCTTCTGTTTCTATTTTGTGGAATAGTTTGAAGAGTATTGGTGACAGCCCTTCTTTGAAGCTCTGATAGAATTCTGTGCTGAAACCATCAGGTCCTGGGCTTTTCTTGGCAGGAAGACCTTTGATGACTGCTTTGGGGGTATATAGGACTGTTTAATCTATTTACCTGATCTTGTTTAGCTTTGGTAAATGGAATCTATCAAGAAAATTGTCCATTTCATTTAGATTTTCAAATTTTGTGGCATATAGGCCTTTGAAGTAAGATCTAATGAATCTTTGAATTTCCTCAGTGTCTGTTGTTATGTTCCCCTTTTCATTTCTGATTTTGCTGATTTGGATAGTTTTCCTTTGCCTTTTAGTTAGCTTGGCTAAGGGTTTGTCTATCTTGGTGATTTTCTCAAAGAACCAGCTCTGGGTTTCATTGTTTCTTTGAATTGTTTTATTTGTTTCTAATTTATTGATTTCAGCCCTGAGTTTGATTATTTCCAACTGTCTCCTCCTCTTGGGTGTGTCTGCTGCTTCTTTTTGTTCTAGGGCTTTCAGGTGTGCCATTAAGTTGCCTGTATGAGATGTCTCTAACTTCTCTCTGGAAACACTTAGTGCTATGAACTTTCTTCCCTCTTTCTTTCTTAAAAATCTGAGTTGATGGTCCTCTGTAAGACTGAAAGACTGAAGATAGTGCTGTTGGGTGTAGACACTGTATAGGCCTGCCCATGTCTAAATTCTGTATTTTTTCATTTGTAAATGAGGAGTCCTGATGCCTTCCTCACCTCCTGTCTGAACCAAACCATGACCACAAATAATGCTTTGACTACGTCCTCCATTCTCTTGGATGGTACACCGAGTCTGCCATATGCAGAAGAGAGGTGAATTTTTACATATGATGTGTGCATGTGTATTTTCTAGTGTGCTCTCTGTTGTTATAACAAAACACTGACCAAAAGCAACCTGGGGAGGAAAGGATTTATTTTATCTTACAGGTCACAGTCCATCGTCAAGGGAAGCCAGAGCAGGAGCTTAAGGCTGGAACGTGCAGTCAGGAACCGAAGCAAAATCCATAAAGGAAGCCTGCTTATTGGCTTGCATTTTCTGGTTTGCTCATCTACCTTATAGCCTAGGTCAGCCTTCCCTGAAGGGGTCATTCAGCATGAGCTAGGTTCTCCTCTATATATATCCTATAGAGATACCACCGGCATGCCAATCTGATGGAGACAGTTCATCAATGAAGGTTCCCTCTTTCTAGGTGTAAAGTTTGTAACTGGCGCTAACCATGACAGCATATGTGAAGGGTGTTTCCTACAGGGCATTAGGACTAACTCTCTCCTACAGGTCTACTCAAGATGGGCTACCGTACACCTGTATTGGCAGCCATACAGTGTGTATATCGTAATGTGAATGCTGTGGGCTTATCTGAAATCTCCCCCCCATAGGCTCCTGTCCTGAACCCACGTTGTTCTCCAGCTGGTGGCTGCGGGTGCCTTATCCAGAGGCTGCAGTGACCTTTAAGAGGAGAGGCCTACCTGAGGAAAGAGACAATGGGGTCAGGTCTTTGAAGGGCATATTCTGGTCTTGGTTCATGTCTTGCAGTCTGCTTTGAATGTCCTCTAACACATGCTCCCACAGTGGTGACAATAGCCATGACTTTCCCACGATGATGGATGGACAACCCTCTGAAATCACAAGACAAAGTAAACCCTTCCTCTCTTACAGTGTTTATGTCAGGCATTTGATCACAGTAACACAAAAGCAACAAGTATAAGAGATTGGTTTCTTTTGTATCTTTTACCTTTGTTATTCTGGAGCAAATCTCTTGCCTGGGTACTGCGAGTAAATGCCTAACTTCTCCTTTGTTGTAATGATGAAATGATAAAACACAGGGCCAAGGAAAAGGCTACGGGTGTTGTGGTGTGTGGGGCATGAATATTTCTGTGCTCTTGTCAATTTTTCATCTTTATTCCCCTCACATTTACTCATTTCCACTCAGATTTTGTGTAAGAAGTAGTTACCTAGCTTTCGAGGTGGGCTGGAAAATCAAGTGATTCATATAGGGAGGAAGCAGAAGACTGTGGTTACGGGTCCTGGATACCCTAACATAAGTGAAATTCAAGAAGATGACCTTACATCTATGCTTATGAAGAGGTTAATGGAGGAAGCAAATAAAATGCATAAAGAATTAGGGGAAGATATAATAAAACAGATTATGGTCATACATAAAGAAATACAGGAAGATGCAGCCAAACAGTTTGTGGCGTTCAGAGAGGAAATGATTAAATCTCTGAAAGAAATAAAAGAAACAGGAATGTTCAAACAAACAGGTGAAGGAATTGAAGGAAAATACAGTCAGAGAGGTGAAGGAAATCAAAAAAATGGTTCAAGATCTGAAGATAGAATTGGAAAAATTAAAGAAAACACAAATGGAGGAAATCATGGAGAGGGAGAAAACAGGAACTACAGAGGTAAGCATAACTAACAGACCACAAGAGATGGAAGAAAGAATCTCAGGTGTGGAAGATACAATAGAAGAAATCGATGTATCCGTCAAAGGAAATAATAAATCTAAAAAATTCCTGACACAAATCATCCAAGAAATCCAAGACAACATAAAAGGACAAAACCTAAGAAAAATAGGAATAGAGGAAAAAGAAGATTCCCTCCTCCAAGGCCCAGAAAATATTTTCAACAAAATCATTGAAGAAAATTTCCCCAACTTAAAGGGGAGGCCTCTAAGAATACAAGAGGCCTAAAGAACACCTAATAAATTAGACCAGAAAAGAAAATCCTCTCATCACATAATAATCAAAACAGTAAGTATACAGAACAAGGAAAAAATACTAAAAAGAGTGACATGTGTATGTGTTTGTGAGTGTTTGCTCATGTGAGTGCAGTGCCCATGGTGACCAGAAGAGGGCATAAGATGCCCTAGAACCCAAATAATAGGCAGCACTGGAAGCTGAGTTCAGATCCCCTGAAGGAACAACACATGCTCTTAGCTGCTGAGCCAACTCTCCAGCCCCTAAGTGCTGATACTTAGAAAAAGAAATCAAGCCAGGGGCCAGAGACCTTGTTTTTGTCAAATCCGCACTGCTACTAAAACTGACTTCTAAAACTGACACAGTACATTGAAGGAGCCTCCCCAATCCTGACATTAACCTTCAATTATACATCATTTTAATTATATCCTTATCCTTTATCCTTATAAAAAACAGACGGAGTGTGGCAATTTGTATGAGTTACTTTTGTATTTTTGTTGTTGCTGAGACAAAGTAGCTGACAAAAGCAACTTACAGAGGGAAAAGTTGATTTTGGTTCATAGTTTGAAAGTACAGTCTGTCCATCATGTAGTCTGCAGTTCTAGTGCAAGAGGTGGCTCATATTCAGAGCGGATCTTCCTCCCTCAGTTAAACCTTTCTGCAAACACTCTCACAGACTCTGAGGTGTATTTCCATGGCGGTTCTAAATCCAGCCACCTTGACAGTGAGCGCTAACCATCTCACCACTCACTCTCCACTGCCCCCACACTTGACATTGGAATTATAGTTGATGTTGGAGGTGATGTAAGCAGAGAAGCTGCAAAGCACAGCTGTCTCAGCACACTGGACCAATCCCAACAAGCTGATGGTGTATGCTGGTCACACAGCTCCTGTGCTTAATATGCGGTGCGGGCTCCTTGACAGCGCTTCAGAGGTGTTTATTCCGCAGTGCCTGGGACTGCTCTCCTGCGGTCATAATCACGGATGCTTCCTGGAGAGTGTCAGTGTACTTCCGCCTATGCTGGCTGAATTCCACAAAGCCCATCTAGGTTAGTTCCGGTCTCCCCTTCTGAAGAGGCATGGAAGGTCCTCACATTCTATGAGTGAAAGGCCGTCTCATTCTCGTAGTTGACACGCACATGGTTGCCTTGGCCAGGTGACCACCATCTTCATGCAGGTAGTTGAAGAGTGAATGTCTTATGCTTTCCAGCCAATATGGTTGCTGAGGAAAGAGTGGAATTGTGTAACAAAAGTCAACTTAGTGTATTCGTCTTGCCTCTCCTCTTCTTGAGGATTTTACAAATAATTGGCAACCTTGTACCCCTGTGGAGTTACTTTGGAACCATTTCCTTGGTGGCAGGAGGCCAGCATGGTCAGCTTTTCAATGCCCTTTTCCTCAGGTAGCTCTTACATGTTCCTACAGCTTGAGGTGTACGTTGTTGACAGCCATGTCTTCATGTTTACCAAAAAATCAGTTAATCAAGACCCTCCTGAGGCCCTTCCTCCCTCCTTAGGATCAGCTGAGCATCAACCTACAGCCAAGTCCTGACTTTGGAACTCAGCCTGTGTCCTTGCCATATGGAATTCTGGGAGGATGTTGCTGAAGTGAGAGAAGCCTCTTGGACCATTCATTCTGCCTTAAATGGTGCCACTTGTTCCTGGGGGTGATGATGTCTCCTGCCAAACTCCATTGGAGCACCGACACTTGGCTCTAACGTAGCAGTGGGAATACAGTCTGGGGAAATGCATCGTTAGTCACTTTAGCCATGTGACACTGTAAAGTATCAGACATGCACTAAGATGGCTACAATGTCTCCAGGTGGTTGAATTTCATTGAGATCACTGTTGCTGACCAAAATGTCCTTAAGTGGTATGCAGCTATGCTTCTTAGTCTTTGTAGGCATTGTTGGCTTTGGATGGATGTGACCTCTCTAGAGGTGGGATCAAGAAGGCATGCTTCCTTAGTTCCAGTCCCTTTGGAGGGAGGGTCTCAGTGAAAGGGGGAGGGCTAGCAGGTGCTCTCATTGTGGACATGTGAAGTCGGTCTTTGATGATGTTGTGCTTCAAATAGGCCATTCTGTTTCTCCTGCAGTTGGCTCAGTGTGACACCTTGAGGGATTCAGATATGCACATCTTCCTGTTATCTGTCATCTGAAGCCAGTGCAGTGTGCACTGAGCAATGCCCAGGCTCTGAAGTCAGTCGTCTGGGGCTACTCCCCACTAGCTTTGAGATCCTTTCCAGTGACTTACCTTCTTCGAAGCTCTGTCTACTCCCTTTGTAAAATAAGGCTAATAGTCCTACATGCTGACCTCGCTTTTGCTGGATGCCTTAAAATCAATTCAAAAGTGTTAAGAAGAGCCTCTTTTATACACCAAACCAAAAAAAAAATCTCCACCTGTACTGAGGATTGAAGAGAGGGCTATCTTCAGCCCTTTTAATTTTTGAGGGTCTTTCTAAGTTGTTCAGGCTGGCTTTGAGCTCACTGGGATGCCCTGGCTGGCCTTGAACTTATGCTCTGCTTTTCATTTCCTCCCATGTAGCTGAAATTATGAGCATGCTCTACCATGCTGAGTGATGCTCAGCACATTCTTTTTATGAGGATCCTTTCTGCTGTCTTCTAGTATGTTCCATGTCACTGAGGTACCATTTTACCATAAACACTCCAAAGCAGAGGATATGGCTGGTTTGTGCAACCAACTCACTTAGCATTCATCAAGGAAAGCACTGGCATTGTTCCTGGTACAGGAAGAGACAGGCAGGCTTGGCATCTGCCTGTTTTAATGTTATTCTCCCTAATACCTGTAAGTGTAAAATATAATGGGACTGACTGGGATGCTCTGTACATTCATCCATCATGCATTGGCCATGTCTAGTCACACATCATTTATCTTCAGCCATCCTTCCTCCCCCTACCACCAGCAACATTCATTCAAGTCACTAAAAATCCGTCTTAATTTACTTCTTTTCTCTCTCCCCTCCCCCCACTTCATCCACAGTGACCACGATTTCCAACCATTTTTCTAGTGGGACATAGTGGTTTCCTTGCATGAGTGAGAACATGTGTATGTGTCCTTCTGAATGTGGCTTATTTCAGTCAGCAGACAACTTCTGGCTCTATCTATGCTGAAAGGACTGAATTTCATTCTTTTAATGGCTGAACACTATTTGAGACTGTGCCTTCTGTATCCATTTACCCAATAAAAGGGTAACTGGGTTGCTAGTGTATTTTGGCTATTATGAATAATGCATATGTGTTAGGGGCTGGTGCTATGTATTTTTAATGATCATTCCTGGCCCTCAAAATTTGCTGCCTGCCTTGATGAGCACATTCGCCTATCCTTGTGTAAACCTTGCCTAAAAAAATTATTCCTGTTTGACCAATAAAAAGCCAACCTGGGCAGGGCAAAGGTAAAGCAGGCATGGAGAAGGTTCATGGGCTTGAAGGACAGACAGGATCTTGGGAAGGAACAGACAGGAAGAGAGGAGGAAGGAGAAAGCCCCCATGGGTTAGGTGGAAAAGGAACCATAGGCCAGGAGCAAGGATTGTGAGAATGACATGGAAACGAGCAATCAAGATGAAGGATAAGCAAGTATTTATGGTCATGGGTGGGAGGTAGGCCAGATTAGAAATGAATAAAGCAGGTGGAATGGGGTGCGGGCTGGGAGATAAGAGATAATGTAGATGGAATTATCTGCCCAGCCTAAGGTGATATAAGGCAATTATAAAATCTAACGGGTGTCTGTGACTTTATTTGGTTGTGATAGTGGGTTAAATAAAACTGCCATAAAGAGGAAGGACATCAGAAGAAGAAGAAAACAGGAAACAAGCTAGGAACCTGCCACAGAGGGCCCCTGAAAGGCTCTGCCCTGCAGACTATCAAAGCAGATGCTGAGACTTATGGCTAACTGTTGGGCAGAGTGCATGGAATCTTATGTAAAAAGTAGGAAATGGTAAGATCTGGAGAGGACAGGAACCCCACAAGGAGAGCAACAGAACCAGAAAATTTGAACACAGGGGTCTTCCCAGAGACTCATACTCCAACCAAGTACCATGCATGGAGATAACCTAGAATCCCTGCACAGATGTAGCCCATGGAAGCTCAGTGTCCAAGTGGGTTACATAGTAATGGGAAGAGGGACTGTCTCTGACATAATCTGATTGGCCTGCTCTTTGATCACCTCCCCCTGAGGGGGGAGCAGCCTTACCAGGTCACAGAAGATGACAATGCGCCACTCCTGATGAGATCTGATAGACTAAGATCAGAAGGAAGGAGAGGAGAACCTCCCCTGTCAGTAGACTTGGGGAGGAGCATACGTGAAGAAGGGGGAGGGAGGGTGGAATTGGGAGGGGAGGAGGGAGGCTTATGGGGGGATACAAAATGAATAAAGTGTAATTAATAAAAAAATAAAAAACACTGCTGTAATAATTATTGGGCTAATAATAAATGACGTTAGCCCGATATTTTTTATTTATTGCAACACTTATGTTTGGTAGAAAGAGTCCATTTTGAGTATATATACCCAGGAA
Organism: Psammomys obesus; assembly: GCF_907164565.1. Lineage (NCBI taxonomy): Eukaryota > Metazoa > Chordata > Mammalia > Rodentia > Muridae > Psammomys > Psammomys obesus. The sequence goes on along the minus strand of NW_026590859.1, from coordinate 10,631,847 downwards.
CAGAATTGCTAGATTGGATTTTTTAATTTATTTTTATTTGTTTGTATTTTTTGAGGAATTTTTACAGTGTTTTTTTCATAATGCTTGTATTAATTCAGTCTCATTACTTGCATATGAGCTCCATTTATCCATATACTTGCCAGCATTTGCCATTCTTGTCCCCATCCTGACCCCTGTCTTTTTCTCACTTCTCCCTCCTTTGGATGATAACCATTCTAATGGGGGTTGACTAATATCTCACTGGACTTTTCATTTCATTTTCCCAATGATTGGTAAAATGAAATATGTTTCATTTATTTGTTGGTTGTTAGTATTTTGAAAATGTTTTTGTAATTCTTTTTGTGTGTGTGTGTGTGTTTCTGTTTCTCTGGATATAACCCAAGACCTTTAAAGTGTTCAGGCAAGCATGCCGTATGATCTAAAATCTGTGTTCTGTTTTGTGCCCTACCTTCGGTTTTGGAGGCAGTCCTGCTCTGTGTCTCAGGTGGGTTTGGAACTCACTGTATAGTTCAAAAGTGGTCTTGTACTTGAGACCCTGTTGCCTTTGCCTCCTGAGTGATGGGATTGCAGGACTTGGAATACCACAACTGGCTTCTGTTTTATTCTTTAACCCATTTCAAAGCTTGATTCTTTACTTCTCCAGGTAATTCTTTTCCAGTTCCTTATACCTTCAACTCCTTGTCAGAAATGCCATTGGGAAAACATTTTCTCATAGTTGGTAGACTGTCTCTTATTCCTGTTGACTGTTCCCCCAAGGCTGTGCCAAAGCTTCCTATTTGTCTTATTTTACTTTGGTTGCCTGAATTTAAAGAATCTTAAAAACAAAAACAAAACCAAAATAAACCACCTTCCCTACCAGTGTCTCAAGTGTTTTCTTTTGTGTTTACTTGCAGCGGTTTTACAGTTTGAAGTTCAAGACTTGGGACTTTGATCCATGTTGAGCTGTTTTTTTTCTACACTGTGAGAGAGAGGGATCCAGTCTTTCAGCTAGCATCATTTGTTGAAGAGATTTGTCTTTCTTCCACAGCATATAGTATGTTGTTTTGGCTTGTCTCTCCCTGCCTTTTTTCTATTTTTTTTTTGTTGTGCTGTGGATTGCATTTAGGGCCCTGTACATCAAGCGCTCTACCACTGAGCCATACTCCTAGCCTTCAACCACACTCTAGAGAACTGCCATATATCTGATACAACTCTACTTTGTTTTCTTCAACAATAGCCACCTTAAACTGCATCTATAGTTGTGTGGTAAGAGAATATATGCTTAACATGTGCAAAGCCCTAGTTTAGTCTCAGTAACCCTTGCTCCCCATATCCTCCCTCTGAACAGAAAACTATGACTTCCAGGTCTGTAAAATGAGAAAGTCAGAATAAAGCATTTTACAAACCAAGAAAAGATCTACAGGCAGCAGGGAAGACAGCTGTTCTATAGGACTTTTATAACTAATTGACTCTCTGTGTTAATGTCAGCAGCAGCAGGAGACACGGTCAGATGGTGCAGATGTATAGCCCAGGGAGCTGTTCAGAGCCCTGCTCAGATGCACCAGGATCTTGACTTATGCCACAGGAAAAAAAATGTTAGGACAAATCAGTATATGGCAAAGTTGGAATTTATTAATGAAAATCTGGGAGGGAGAATCCATTTGTCTGTCTATCTATCTATCTATCTATCTATCTATCTATCTATCTATCTATCTATCTATCCATCCATAGAAAACAGTTGTACATGCCCAATGGTCTTCTCAAGAGAAAGAGAGCCATCTTTGTCTCCACTCTTGAGGAACCCATATCCTAACACATTAGCTCAGTAACTGTGTGAGACGAAGGGTGATGCCATTGGTGTGTCCCTTTGAACAGCCATCTCTGTAACCTAAGGCAGGGAGACTAGCTCAACTTCAGCACCGGTGCTTCACATTTGGACTCTTGTTTATGCCTGTGGGAACTTAGATGATTTTCTTCCCACTTATGTTAATCAGTTTGATCATTTGAAGAGTAGATGTCATAACTATGACCTCATAGGTAGTGAGGAATAAATGCACGATGTCTAATATTAAAACATCTCCTTCCCCAGCTGACCCCATTCCTCACTGGCTGGCTGCAGGACTTGGGAGAGCAGGCACAAGGGCAGGAGAGCAGATGAGCTGGCTCCACCCCTTGCAGGCTGTGGCACTGGGGTGAGCTGGTGCTGCCTCTCAGCTGGGCAGTGCCAGAGAGCTGGCCCAGGTGGAATGGGTGTGGGGAAGCTGGCCCCAATGTCATGAGAATGGGAGACCTTTCAGGCTGACCAATTCAGCTAACACCAGGCCCAGTTGAGTTTGGGCTTTGGGTTGGCTTACCCCAACATCTACTCCATCTGTGAAGACTGCTAGAGTGTGTGAAGGGGCCTGGTCTTCCATATCCAAAGCTGTAAGATCTCCATGACACAGAACGACAACAGGATATGTGAGAGGAATCATAGTGAAGATCCAGTATTGATAGTGAAGCAGAAGCCGGAGGCCTTGAACCAGACCAGTGACTCACCATAATGATTATTTGTAAGAAAAGCTGTTTGAGCAAAAGGGTGTACTGTGTGACATCCTGTGACATGCAGCAGCTTCCATGGTTTATTTTTGTCTTTTATTTTCTTTTGGGGGAGGTTGTAAGGCCAGAGGGTGCATATGGAAGGAGGGGGAGATGAGTGGGATTGGGGTGTGTGTTGTAAAATTCACAAAAGAATCGTCAATAAAAAGTTAAAAATATTCCTTTCCTCCTCCAGCATGAACACACATTACGTGGGGTGTTTCTTACTCTCTTTCCATCTACTCTGGTGGAATTATTAGACTCTAAGGATCTAGAGATCGATACGGGATGAATTTACTCATTCATCACCCCCCCACTCCCTCACTCGCCCACTCACTCAGATAACCAGGACTCATCGGATTCTCGCTGTGGGTGGGATTTGTTTCGTGTACTTGAGGCTTCGCACCATAAGGGTATGTTAGTGCACCAGTAACTTTTCTGTCACTGTGAAATACCTGACAAAAGCAAGTTAGATGAGAAAAAGGTTTCTTTGGGCTTAGAGTTGCAGAGGAATGGGCTCCATCATGGCAGGGAAGGCGGGGCGGCAGGAGTGTGGGCGGGTCTAATAGCTGGAAGCTGATGATCACAGTTCATCTGCACATGGGGAGGAAAGGAGAACAGGAAGTGGGGCAAGGCTATAAAAGCATAAAGCCCTCCCCCAGTAATGTACTTCTACCATCAGCTGGAGACCAAATGTTCAAATGCATGAGCCTAAGGGGCATTTCATATAAGCCACAATAACAGGGGAAAAAAAATTCTCCCTCTCAAGAAACTTTTAAAGGGATACACACAACTCAAAAATAAACAACCAGTTCAATTCTTACAATGTTAAGTACAATGAAGAAAGTAGCAATTCTTTACATAGTGATGTGTCTCTCTATAGACTATCTCACAATAGAGTGAGCAGACACAAGTCTGTGTGTGTGTGTGTGTGCGCACACGCGCGTGCGTGTAGGAGGTCTTTTTGCTCTTTCAGTCTTTGCTCAGAGATCATCCCTATACCATCTATAGTTCTCTAGGTGAACTTCAATATGTTACTATCTTTTTTATAAAGTGATGCTCAGAGCTGAACACAGGCTCCATCCCCTGGGGGTCTGGTAGGGCCCAGGAAGAACTGTGCTGTGCTCTTGGTTGTACAGTGGACCAGTGCTTCTCAACTTTCCTACTGCTGTACCCTTTAACACAGTTCTTCCTGTTGTGGTGATTCCCAACCATAAAATCATTTTTGTTGCTACTTCATAATGGTAATTTTGCTACTGATATGAATTACAATGTAATATAATATGTTTTCAGATGGTCTTAGGTGACCCCTGTGAAAGGGTTGTTTGATCCCCAAAGGGATCTTGACCTATACGTTGAGAATCACTGCACTAGACAAATTTGTGATGCAATCCAAGTCTGCATTTGCTTTTTTCACAACCAGAGACTGCAGTTATAAACAGAGCACTTCAGGGCATGCTAAGATGCCACTGTGACCCTTTCCTAGAGGTCTACAGAGCTATCTGGACCCCCTTCCTCAGGGTTTCCTTGCTTTAGTAGCTGGAGGTGTCTAACAACCTGATGTACTCCATATTTCTTAGCCAGCCCACATCCTTCATGGGCTTGTGTGTACCACCCAGCCTGAAAGAATTAAAATCTATTTCAGGGAGACTCGGAAGTGAGAATTTAATGGAATTGCTGGTAGCTCTAAGAGCTATGTAGTCTCACCCTGGGAATTCTGAGGTAGAATCCCAGCTGTGGGCAGATGGTATGTACAAGCTTCCCCCTCTGAGATTCATCACTCTGGAGCATCTGCTTCTGTAAATGGGAGCTTGCAGAGGTAGTGATCCACCTGTAGATGGACCAGATGTTGCTATAAATCTCCTGAATATCTGAATCTTTCTACTGGCTCTAAAGCCTTAGACCGAGTAGCACTTCCAGTCCTTGATCGTGGTGATTTACAGACTTTCCCCCTCCTTCCATTATCCCTTCCTTTGCAGGATGGCTGGAACCTGGGTGGGCTGGTGAAATATGCAGGCCTCTCTTTTTCCCCACCAATACCCTCCAGGTCTGTCTCAGACGGGAAAACACATTTTTCAAAGAATAAATCTGTAAAAATGGCAACATTTCAGGGCAGTAAATCTTTTGCAGTGTGTGCAAAATATGCATGCCTGCACATGTCTGAACTCTGTGCCCCTGCGTATCACTGCAGGTCTGAGAGAGGAGTTCTGTGCATAGAGACCTTTAATTTCAATAATTATGGAGGGAAAGACACAATTGGAGAAGCCATGGAGGCATGAAACTAGCGAGAAACAGGGTCAAGGGAAGGGGAGCCAGGCAAAAGCATTCCCATGGTTTGGGGGTAATTGTGGAATGTCAGAAGGAGTCCCTCTTCCTTGGTAAGTCTCTTTTGGTGATCTTTGAGGATAGTAGAAGGGACTCCTGGCTTCCCTTTCATCATTCAGTCTTGCTTTCACGAATACCATATTATGATTCTTCTTGTATCCAGAGAAAGCAGTCCAGAAAAAGGAAGAATGTGGGAGTGTAAATGCGTTTAACTTTCCCAACAACTCTGAGAAGTTGTGAATGAAACAAAACTTCTTCAACCAAGAGCCAGTGAACTCACTGACCTCCTGCTCCTCTGTAGAATCCAGATGCATGGACATGGTAAAATCACTGGGCTGAGATACAGGGGGTTCTTGTTATTGTAGGTGTGATTGAGATGGGGGGTGTGTAGCAGAGATCAGCCAGGGGACAAAGCAAATGGAGGGTCCTCCCTGCACCAGAGATTGCCAGAAGGATGACTAAAATGTACGTAAAGTCCTTTGTCCTTATAGTCACTTTCTCTCACCAAATTACTTAGGACGTCTTCCCAAATGGATAGTGTAATGAAAAGTACCAGAAGGATCACAGAAGCACAGATTTGGCTGACAAGACAGGTCTGGGAGATATATCAATGTCCTATTAATGTACACGGTTCAGCAAAGGACCCTGAATTTTTTCAACTCTGAATGAACATTGTTGCTGGAGTGTCAGAGGAAAGTGAGGTGGTGGTGGATGTGGAACTTACAGGAAAGAGGAGTCGGAGGGAGGGTTGTTGTGATGGAGGAGATACAGGCTCAGTGATGGAGGGAATCAGAACATGCTGTCTGAGCAAAGACAAGGCTGAGAGACTCTGGAATTCAGGCATGCCCAGAGATGGCAAATTCTGCCCAAGTCAGCCATGCAGGCCACCTCTGAGAGAGCAAGCATCTTATTAACCTGGAGTCAAATAAATAGAGAGCAGCCTCAATTGTGAAGGCCTTTACTTTCCCAGAGAAAGAACTGGCTGAGAGGGAGTTGGACGGTTGGACAGTGAGTCTTCAAAGTTTTGGGAGGAACACTTGGTTTGGAAAAAAGATAACTGTTGTAGAAAATTGTTACTAATATTTACTATTATTCACATAATTATTATGGTGATTATATTTAGCCCACCATCATATCAACAGAAGATACAGACACCTATTAGATTTTAATATACCTCAAACTCTGGGGCTGAGCAGAAACTAACCCCATAAGTTATCTCTTAATCCCAGCCCCATGTCCCATGCCCAACTGCTCTAATAATTCCTAGCTGGCCTTCTTCCCAGCCAATAGCCCATGTATACTAGCACATGTTTCTCATCTGGTTTGCTTCTCTCTGTCACCAATCAGCAATCTCCTGGTTCAATGTGAGACCCTGTCTAAAAAGATGAAGTGGAGAGCAACTGAAAGTCCACCTGTGGTCTCCATACACAGACACACCCACACACCCTGGAGGGAGAAAGGAAGAGAGAGGAGAAAAAGAGCAGAAACGTGTTTGGAGGAGTCTTTTGTTTTCATAACATTTTTTTTTTTCCCAACTGAAACACTTCCCAGAGCAAACGCAATGCTATGTGATGGATCTTCTGGGTTGTGTTTCTTCTCTTGCTTATTTCTTTTGTCTTCTCATAGTGCTAATGAATGGAAACATGCCTACTATGCAGTGTGCTCACTTGTCACTACACCTCATGAGAGCCACATACTGCCCGAGGGTAGTGTGATTAAGGTCGATGTGAATGAGATAAATGTGAGAAGACAGGACAGAAAAACAAGCAAGCAAGCAAACAAACCAGAAAGGCAGGTCTGAAAATGGCCCCAGATGGCTGGGTTGATTTTAAACATGAGGGTACATGACATAATGACATTTCTGTCAATGACAGAGGGTATGAGTGATGGGGATTCTATGATATTAAAATGTATCTTAAATTTTCCTGCTGCCTACTGTATTCTATGCACCTACACTTAGATATGTTTAAATATACAATTCTTATTATCGTATTGTGGAGACTTACAGCATTCAGGACAGTGTGGTTCATTCAGTACCATGCTATGAGATTTGTAGCTTAGGAACCATGGTTTAAGCTGAAATGTCTCCACGGGCTCTTGATCTGAAAGCTTGTTGCTCAGCTGATGACACTGTCCTTGAAGGCTGTAGAATCTTTAGGAGGTGGACCTTACCTGGTGAGAATAAGTCACCAGGAGCCGGCCCTTGAAGTTTATACCTGGCCTTTGGTTCTGGCTTCCCTTTTCTATTTCCTGGTCTACCATGAGGTGACCAGTCTTTGCCACCCGCTACTGCCACTGGGAACTGAACTTCTCTGGCATGCCTTTCTTGGTAGGATGGACTGAGGTCACCTGAAACCATGTAACAAATCTCCCCCAACCCCCCGTAAAGTTGTTGTGTCAGGTATTTTGATTGCAGTGATTGGAAAATAATCAATGCCATAGGCTTAGGGACAGGAGAACAGAAGGGACAGGGGGACAGCAGTCACTTCGTAAGTCTATTCAAGCTGTCTGGTTGGTTTTCTCAGGTTCTGCTGTGTGGTGTGGCAGTTGTGGGCACCCCTGTGACCGCCACACTATCTTAGGGGAACGGATCACATGCTTCAGGGGCAGCTCCATTTTGTGAGCACATGTTTCTGGTTTCTATTTTAGGGACATAATGCTTCCTCCCATGCCTATTATTTATGGATTCCAGATCACCACCCACTTGGAAAACATGTGAAGCTGGCTTGTGTGTGAAGGGAACAACTTCGGGGAGGTCAGCCAGCAACGCAATGGCATAAAGATCACCCGACAGCACAGGGCTCCATTCAGGGCCACAAATCAAGTCCAGGTGCTCCCTGCCTGGGGCAGAAGTGGGTTCTCAGTGCCTGCTGCCCTCAATCAAGCTGTCTCTATCAGAGGGCCAGGTCAAACTGTGTTTAAAAGGATATTATAGAAACCGTATGTGTGTGCAAAAACATACTTCCTTCTTTTCTGCCCAGGGCTGGAAAAATGTATTTCATTCTTTTCCTCGTAGTTTTCCTGAACTGGAAAAATTGTCAGTGGGGGGTGAGGGGGGAGAGAAGACAGCTACTGCCCTCACCCCCAGCATAAATCCAGCCAATAAGGACACTTAAGACAGGAATGAACTGTGGACTTTTCCAACAATGGCTCCTTATACAGTGACATCATTTAAGGAACCTACTGGGCATTTTAAGGAGGGAGGAAGTTCTGGACGATAAAACAGTCCTAAAAGCCTCATGTCCTAATAGAAGAATGTCTTAATAATTTTGTGAAGTTCTTGCTGTACATGTGTATGTACATGCTTGTGTGAGTTCATGAATGTATAAGCACACATGTGCACGCATGCACATGGAGACCAGAGGTCAGCCTCCAGTGTCAGTCTTCATCCAGACTGCTTTTTGAGACAGGGTTTCTCAGTGGAACTTGGAGCTCATTCATTAGGCTACACTGGCTCACCAGCAAGCCCCAGGGATCTTCCTGTCTCTGCCTCCCTAATGTGTGTGGGAGGGTAGGGAGGTAGGGGGGGATTACAAACCTGTGTCACCACATTGACTTTTTAATTTCTGTAATGTGGGTTCTGGGGATTGAACTCAGGTCCTCATGTGTGTGATGCAAGCACTTCACTGGCTGAGCAGTCTCTTCAGCCCTGCATAGTTCATTTTCTTTCCTATGAATATAGTTATAAATCAGCGTTCTTAAGGCCCAGGTTTGCCAGTCCTGTAGCCTGAGCACTGCAAGCTCTGTTTCCCTTTGGCATCTTCCCTGGAGTTTGGGGGGCAACATTTGTGCTGCTTCTTGCTGCTGTGATCTTCAGAGCATGATTGTGTGAGCAACTGCCTAGATTGAGCATCTAGAACGAAGGGCATGTGTAAACCTGCCCATTGTGCTCACCTTCAGTCTCTCAAGCAGACTCACAGGCTGTGCTTTATAAACTGTTTCCTTAGTGCCTAGAAGAAGCCTGGGGTTAAAGCTCTGCAAGCTAGAATGACCATTTAGAACTTTGCTTAGATTTCTTTGCTCAAAGATAGAGTCTGATCTATCCCAGGCTGTCCTCATACTCATTATGATATAGCCAATAGCCCAGGCTGGCCCCATACACATTATGTAGCCAAAGATGACCTTCGGGTTTTTAATCGTCCAGCCTCTTCCTAAGACCCCCTCAGTGCTGGACTACAGACATTAACCGCCACACCTGGTGTCTGCAGTGCTGAGATTGAACCCAGGGCTTCGTGCCTGCTAGACAAGTACTCTTACCAATAAGCCATACCCTCATCCCAGGAACTGAATTTTTAACAGAGAGCAGCTCTAACCAGCAACACAAACACATAATACACAACAGTGATTTTCAAAGTCAGATGCCCTGAGGGCTGGTGTCAGGGCTTCTTCAGAAATTGGCTGTAACTCAGAGTCCTGGGCTCTATGGAGTCTATGGATCAGCAGCTTTCAAGGAAGGGCTCGACTGTCAGGAATCAGGGTCTTCTGGATAGTTCTGAGAGCCAGAGTAACAGCCAGAGCAAGGCTGATAATGACACAGCATGGTGGGAAATGAGGTGATATTTGTTGAAACTTTGGGGAAAATAACTGTGAATTTCTTCTGATTTTAGTGGCAGAAAGAGGGGAGTTGAGCCTAGAAGCCCTGTGGTCTTGCCACGGTGAGGGAAGCTCATCACACATGACAGAAGCCAGCCTTTTCCCTGAGCCTTGATATCCAGGAGTCAATACATCCATTCCTACACCCCCTTTTCCCTTTTTAAGCCAGATTGATTTGCTTTTTCATTGTGTGTGTGTGTGTGTGTGTGTGTGTGTGTGTGTGTGATTTGCAACTCAAGTAATCCTAAAATTTACAGGTCTTATAACCAAAATGACGATGATGTTAGATTTAATTTAGTTTGAAGATGTCTTTCAGGATGTCATTTTCCTCCACTACAGATGCTTTGACATCTGTGCCTACATTGCCTGGTGACAGATTGCCTCTCTTGAGGATAGTGAATTCTGAGAGATAGCAAAGGACTTACCAGGAACAGGTCTTTTGAATGTAAATCAGACTCACCAACCCAGAGCCCACACTCTGGGCCCCCCTCTGTCTGGTTCCTACACTAGATGAGGCTTACTCCTCTGTCCAGAACATTCCAGAGCCAAATTCTAGACACCGTGAGCCACTCCTTTTGCAGAGATCAGCTACTGCTCTAGTTACTCCATAGCTTTCAGTCTGGGCCCATTACCAAGGGACTCCATTAGAGTAAACAGGAGTTCACTTCCTTCTGAGTATAAACACGGAGGTAGAGAGACTATGTCATGTTTGTGCAAATAAATAGCCACCACCTGTCCAGCCTGGGTCCGAAGGTATAGGCTATTGATAAATAACCTATTCACTCAAGTAAAACTCACCAACTTACTTAAGTATATAGCTAATTAATATTTTTGTGAGGAAAGAGGAAGAGTGAGCATGCCTGTTGGGAGTTTCCTTTTGCCTTTTGTTCTAAGTGCACTCATGAATGCCAGTGCCATTTATCTTGCAAATATTCCATAGCAGAGTGTGGTAATGACCAGGGTCCTGTGCTGGATTTAAACCTGCTGGATTTTCTTTTTCATTTTCAGGTTGCAGTGATTTTGATGTGAAAAAAAGTCTAGTGAGGCACGAAATGACCATGTATAAGTTTTATGGCCCTGTTCTGTACCCTAGCAGCCCCTTGAAGGCACAAACACACTGAAAGGCACCTTACCAATTTGTACCCTAATCTTTAAAATATTCATCTGAATCCAAGAATTTCTTATAATCAGTAAATAGTTAGGAGCCCAGAGCAGTGTCATTCAATCTATGTGCCAGCCCTAAAGAAAGAAACAGGGAACCTAAATCCCTCACTTTGATCTGATATGGCTGATATCGTTCTGGTTTGACTCATGAACCACCTTGCGGTTGTAAGGCCAACAGATCGTACAGAATGAGGAAGCAGAGTTGCGTTCACTGCTTGTACTTGACTATTCTGGAGAGCCCAAAGCAGTACTTCATTCATTCCTGGAGTTGTTCATTTATGATGCTGTCCCCAGGAGACTGAGTGCTCAAGTGTTTCAAGCCACAAAGCTGCCAGTTGGAGGCTGCAGGTGGTTTCTGAATCATGTTTGTGTAGAGCCTTCCATGGTAGCCTGTGCATCTGCTTTTGAGTGATAGAAAACAAGGCTTCGTCGCTCAGGCTGAGAAGGGATTTTGGAAAGGCAATTGCAGTGTGGGGGGGAGATAGACAGAACAGAACAGACAGGGGGGACTGAGGAATGTGACTGAAAATGGGCAGATGCCAAGGTGGCTCGATGGTAGAGGACCCAGTCCAGAGTATGGGCACGGCCATTGCAGGACATCGCTGCCGCCTCTGGACTCAGCTGCTACTCCACACCACCATAGTTGGGAACAGCCACTCAGGATTCGCCCCTCTGCCTTCACTTCATTGCCTCATGTCTTGAGGGTGGTGGATATACCTTCACGTGCTGACTGCTGGTTCAGGTAATACGCATCATCTCAAAGTCTGGCACCCAGAGAGGGCAGTATTGCTTCCAATACCTCTCCAGGATTCAGTGGGGCATCTTACCATCCCATAAGGTCATAGGGTGCTTTATACACTGTGGAGTTTTGTGGACATCAATCTCACTACCTTATTTCTTTCCTTATAAAACCAATGTCCCATGGCCTACAATGGTATACAAGGTTTTCTTATACTAAGTAAATCAGTGAATATACTGATAGAACCAGTAGAAGGAGTAAATCCACATTAAAAAGAATACATCTATTATAGTGAGAACAAATGGACATCCCTCCTTGATAGGAGGACCCCAGTACAAGCCTCTATAGGTAGCTGCTGACGTGAGGTTCAGGATCATGTCAGAGATTCTAAATAGGGTGCTGTGGGTGGGGTGGAAAAGATCTTGTTTTTAAATTTGACAGCAACATTTGTAAGTTATAACAATGCTGACTGAAACAGCAGTACTCTGCAGAGAGAGAGCATTGGCATCATGGGAGGGAGTGGCTCTGAGTCCAGGGTTGGACTAGCGGAACATATGAACTCTAGTGGACAAGTGAAGGGTTGGCTAAAATAGGACCAGAATTCATTGCAACAGGAGGAGAAAGTGAGAGATGGGTATAGATGGGTTTCATCTGCTCCTATTTTCTTCCGGGATGAGGAATGGAGCTACCAGCTGACGATAGAGATGGAGAGAGGAGACATTGAAGGGGGCACCAGTACTACTGAGGGGAAAAAAGGTATGATACAGTCCACGCCAAAACAAGGAAACAAATGCATTAAAGCAGTGGTTCTCAGCATTCCTAATGCTGTTGAGATGACCTCCAGCCATAAAATTATTTTCATTGCTACTTCATAACTGTAATGTTGCTACTGTTAATGAATTGTAATATAAATATCTGATATACAGGGTATCTGAGATGTGACCCCAGTGAAAGGGCCATTCAACTCCCAAAGGGACTATGACCCACAGGTTGAGAACTGCTGTATTAAAGGAAGATTGTAGGATTTCTGGGAAGTTTTTGCGTGGTTGTGTGTCTTGCTCCAGCTAGGTCTAGCTGTTTAATATCTATGAGAAGCTGGAATAATAACCAGAAGAGGCTCAGCCGAATGAGCCAAGATTGGCTGTGGCTATGGCCACTGCTGCGCAGAACCGCCGCTGGCACCGTATGTTGCACTGTTTTGGCCACGATGCATCACAGCCCTTAGATATGGCTTCCAGGACTGTTCATGCGTCATGGCTAGTGAGAGCGAATCTCTTCCAGCTCTGATCTTTATATTACTTGTTCGCCATTTAAAAATATCGGACAGGGCTGGACCAGGAGCCCTACTGGTCCAAACGAAGGCTTAGTATTGAACTATACAAAGCTGTCCCTCCTCTTTGACATTTTACTTCCCTCTGCTGGAAAGTTGTTGTAATGAATGCTTGCATCAAGGAGGACTGGGATGTGCCGGCACATCCTGCAGTCGAGCAGTATAAAAGCAGTCTCTGCAGCAGCCCTGCTTTTGAGCATGCCCTTGATTTGGCTGCCAAGGTGTGGAAGGAATAACAATCACCCACGTTTAGCTTCTGTGGATTTGCACAAAGAAAGGTCTCTCAAATGAGGAGGGAACTTAAAAAAAGTTTAATATTTATTTATTTATTTTTTATTTATTTATTTATTTATTTATATTTTTAACTATGTATATGTCCGATTGTCTACATGTATGTGAGTGCAGGTGTCTCAGAGGCCAGAAGAGGGCGTCCAATACCCTGGAGCAGGAGTTGCAGGCTGTCGTGAGCTGCCTGACATAGGTGCTGGGAACTGAACCTTCTGCAAGAGCATTGTGCAGGCTTCACACCTGAGTCCCGTCTCTGGCCCTAGAAAGGAAATTTTGATTGTGGTCATGGTTTAAAGAGCCGACCTTAGATGACTCTCTACAACCAAAGTTGAGGTATAAGCCAATCCAATGGAGTGAGGGAGATTTGGACCAGTCAGTAGACACACTGCAGACTAATGAGATCCTGAGTCCTCTGCTTTGTGATGCAAGTTAAACCTCATGTTGAAAGGCTTTGCTTTTTTTCTTGGTGATTTTGGTATTCTGTGAACCAGATTTATTCAGCCTGTGTCATGAGGGGTGGGGAGACATGATCATTTTCAGAAAACAAGGATTGGGTCTGGGATGGGAGTTGTATTTCTAGGACTATAGAACTCATATTCCTCTTATTGGTATTAGTTAAAATGGAATGAGTCTACATGCTAAAAGTTATTGATAGATATAGTGATTTTGGGGGATGGGACAACAATGACCAGAGTCTCTTGTTCCCAAAGGTGTTTCTACTTCCAGTCTTTCTGCATTGGGCAATAAGATGGAGAGGTTCCTGCTATTCTGCCCCAAAACTGGAGAGGAGCAATGACCCGGGCAAAGGAAGGCCTAGAGATTCCTAAGGAGATAGGGAGTCCCTGTCTTACTTCACTAAATGTAGCCCATGGAGAAGCAGGCAGGAAAATGACGTGACTTTAGAGCAGCCCTTGGTAGTTACAGATGAAAGCAATTGGCCTCTCCAAGTCTTTGGTAAGGGATCTGTTATGTGCTGCTGCGTGCTCTTGGTAGGGCACTGAGCACTCAGCTCGAGTGATGTGGGGGTTGTACCTCAGTTGAAATCATACAGTCTGCCTCAAGGACCAACCAAGGGTCTAGAGCACAGTGGTCCAGTGGTCAAGAATGTGAGGACTGCTCTTGAGAGGGTGGGAGCTCAGTTGCCAGCGCCCATGTGCTCAGAACTCACTGTCATTCCAGCTCCGGGGGGATCGGATGTGGCTGGCCTCCTCAGGCACCTGCACTTACATGCATACACACATGCACAACTAAGGATAATAGAATAAATTGCAAAGCACCTCATGAAAGGGTGGCAAGAAGTAACACCTTTGATTTCTGATGGAAGGGCTATAGATTAGATAAAGTGGACATTTTAGCCTTTCCCAGAATGCTCCGAAATTACTCGATAGATATAAATCTAAAAAAATAAGAACTCTTCCAAGAAATACAGATACAGACTTGGATTCTTTGTAGCAGAACATAGCCATCAACGTGGCTGGCAATCTTGGTAGCATAGGGCTGGTACACCAACAAACACCACCGTCTGTGCTTCTGTCGCGTGACAGACAGTGTTTGTTTGTTTTTTTGCCTAAGTGGTTGGCACGGGAATGCGCTGTTGCCCCCATCTCTCTCGGGCTCAGGTGAGGGAAATAGATCAGTGACTCAGCAACCACATCTCATAGCGTGAGGTTCCAGGTGGTTAGACCCGCTGTGGTGTCAGGAGGCAAGGTCTACAGAGTAGCCGCTAACTGAAATCTACCTTCTTCCCCGTCCTCAGCCCTGTCTCCTCCAGCAGATTTTCAGTGTTCTCTTGGGCTGATGCCATCCATGGTGCAAGGGCAGTCGCATTAACATTCCGGGCATGCCAGCCCTTCAAGGCCTTCCTTGGCTGTGATGTATGGCGAGCTGGTGGTATAGTCGCTGATGCTGGGAAGGCACTGGCTGGGCTCGCTGCAGGTGTTCGGTATCTCATAGTGGATCTAGAGCACACCTGGGATAGCAACTTTGCCCTTTTGGGTCTCAGGGTTCAAGGGCAGTAAATCTTGAGGTCTGTGGAGAATCCCACCAAAGAACCTTCCCTTTTGTGTGAAATGTAGCAGCTGCTGTTTCTTGGCTCTCACTTCTCAGCAATTGCTTTTCATACAGTCTCTTTTAATCCTCAACAACTCTGCAGCTCCATAGTTATGGACAGGAGTTGAAGAGAAGAAAGTGTAGGCAAATCACAGCACCAGCAATTAGAATCAAGATCAAATGTCCATCTTTGTAACCCAGAACCTTGAGACATTGTTTCTCAACTTCTACCTGTAGGGGACATTGGACGATGTCTAGACACATTTTTAATTCTCCTGACAGGGAGAATGTTGACATGAGAGACATGGAAGGCAGGATGCTGCTAGCCACACTACATATCTAGGATATTCTTTTTTTTATGAGCTGAACCATGTCTCCCTGATAGGACACACAGAAATCCTTATACTCAGCCCCTCAGACCTGACCTGATTACTTACTTTCATGCAATGGTGTGATGACAGAGACTAGGAAAAGCCAGGAGGAGGTGAAAGGAGAGACTGGAGCCATGCATCACACGAGCCAAGGAGTACCAAGGATTGCTCCTTTTGTGAGCTGTGGGCTGTGCTTTTCACGGAGGTGGCCAAAGTGCCTGACAGAAATAACCAAAGGGAGGAAGGCTTGCTTTCAGCTCGTGGTTTCAGACAGATCAAAATGGCGAAGACAGGAGTGTTGAGAGCAGTCCAGTCTCTGACGTTGGAGGTAGGAGCTCGTTCACCTTGTGAACAGACAGGAAGCAGAGAGCTACACCAGAACAAGGGATGCACCCTGAAAAGCCTACCCTCTTGACCTACCTTCACCAACCAGGCCTCACTGGCTGAAGGCTTCACAGTCTTCCAAACTATGAGCAATCTGGAACTCAAGTGTTGAAAGCATGAGCTGATAGTGTGCATTTCAGAGTCAAGCCCTGACATTGGCCATCGTCAGAAGGTTTGGAGAGATCATGGGACATTTCTCCTCTCAGAGCCGTGAAGAAGAGCCAACCCTACCTACCTTGACATTAGACTTCCAGCTTCCAGAAGTGTGAAGGAATCTCTCTTGTTTGTGGCTACTCTGGCAAACCAATACACCCACAGCAGAGAATTACCTGTCACACAGTGTCCATAGTGCTGTTGCAGCTAAACCCTGAGCTAAGAGAACACCATACTTCCTTATGCTTAGCAAGGGTTTGGCCTCTTCCTTTCTCTTTGTGGAGGCCACCAGTCATTCTGGGGAAGGCTGAACCAGTTCTGTCCAAATCCAAATAGAGGCTTTAGCTGTGCAAGCTGCTCTGGAGGTTAGAAATCTGTCTCTCAACATGTTTACCTTGGTTAGTTCACCTGGCAACCTAATTAGCCTCGATTCTCCATGCGAGGAAGGAGAAACAGCTGGAGTCGTGCCGATGGAGTGAGAGAGCGTTTTCACAGGGTGAGACCCCGGGTTTCCTCCTGGCCGGCTGAAAATCTATGGCCTTCAGGGGTTGCTTGGGTGGTCTGAAGTTACTTCTGCGATTTTACAACCTATTCCGTGGGTCCCTGTTTTCTTTATAAGATTTAGGGCTGTGTTTTAACCTGGAACCCAAGAGTAGTATTTCATGATCGTTGAAAGGGAAACACTGTACCATATTGTAATAGGGAAAAAAGAGCTGAGTGGTGGGAAAATTGAGCCTGCTTATAGCAAAAATGGAAGAAGCCGCTGGTGCAACGTACTCATTCACTGTGTGCTGAGGTGTTTCTGCAGTCTGTGCTGCCCTACGGCCCAGGTACCTCACCGAGTGCTTGGTGTATTCGGAAGAACTTGTGCTTTGCTTGCTGGAACAGTGAGTTAGATGAGATGGCAGTGCTTGGGCACTGGGCATACAGGCAAAGACAGGGCACATACATACAACTTATGCACACACACACACAGACGCATGGGCACACACTCAGAAAACTACAGGGTTGTTAACTTGAATGGATTTTGCAATAATAATTCTCAAAACTCATATAGAGACTTTTAAAATGAATTCTATCTGTCTATCTATCTATCTACTTACCTATCATCTATGTTTCTATCATCTATTTATTATATTTGCTTAGTATCTCTCTCTCTCTCTCTCTCTGTGAGAATGTACACAAGCTACAGAGCATAAGTGGAGGTCAGAGGACAACTCTCAAATTTGGTTCTTTCCTTCTACCATGTGATCTCCAGGGTCAAACTCGGGCCCTCAGATTTCACAGAGGCACCTTTTCCTCCTGAGCCATCCTGCTGGCACCTAAAGTGACTCCCTTTTGGTCAATGAAGCATGATGAGGTGGATGAAATAAATGCAGGTATAAGCCAACAATGGCCCGTAGGAAAGAGGGACGTGGCTGGCGAAACATGGAGTTCCCAGGGTCCTCAGAGGGAAGTGTGGCCTCTATTCAGTGCTCCTGCGGCTTTCCCAGGGCAGAACAGTGCTTTCTGTTTCTTTGTGGGTTCTCTCTTCTTCTTCCTCAAGGCTGGTATCCAGTGGGCACTCAGTAGTTAATAAGCACTAAACCTGATGGTGGCAAGATCTGGGGATTTCCTTAGTTCATGCTGGGTCTTAAATGTGCCATGGGGTCCGTCTTTTAGCAACTCTGTGTCTACATGCGTTTACGGGAAAACAGGTGAAATGGATGGAGTCCAGGTAGATTTCCAAGATGAGCTGCTGAGGGATGGCCTTTTGACATCATGACACCATTTCTTTCTCTTTTTTCTTTAATTAATTAACCAATTAATAAATTACTTAATTAATTGTGTCTGAGTGTTTTGTCCACATATATATATGGACACACAACACACACACACACACATATATATATATATGTGTGTACCACATGTGTGCCTGGTCACGGAGACCAAAAGAGACTGTTGGATCCCAGGGGACTAGAGTTATAGATGGTTGTGAGCTGCCTTATGGGTACTGGAAATTGAAACTGAGTCCTCTGAAAGAGCAGCAAGTACTTTTAACCACAGAATCTTGTTCTTGACCTTCCACTTGGGCTGCTTTGTTTCTGATGGCCATTTCTAGAAGTTTGACAGCCTAATGCTTCCTTTAAGACTTTATCTATCTATCTGTCTGTCTGTCTGTCTCTGTCTGTCTATCTATCTATCTATCTATCTATCTATCTATCTATCTATCTATCTATCCATCCATCTTCATGGCCTTGGGGATTGAACCAGGACCATGCATGCTAGGCAAAGGCTCTTCTACAGACTCACATTCTCAATCTTCTCATTTGCTTTCACTCAGTTCTCATGGCAAATTTCCATAATAGGAAGACACACCAAGGTGGACGCTTAGAGACCTAAGTTTAAGGCTCGACTCTGTCGCCAGCTGTGTGACCATAGAAAAGTCATATAACATTTTGGACTATAGTTTTCCCATCTGTCAAATGGGAACCATGTCTGTGCTGCCTGCATTCAAGCAGTGTTGTGAGCGTCAGATTTGATCATGGCATAAAAAGGCTTTGAAAATGGCAAGGCAGTATTTAAGGGTCACATGTCATCCCGGACACACTGGAATTCTCTTCCAGTTTTCATGGTATAATGCAGTCATGTCTCTAGCCAGCCTTGCTGCTTGTGCAAGGGACAAGAGCCCCCTTTCCTGTGCAGCTTGATTCTATTTTGACTCCTTTTGCTGCCCAGGCTTGCTTTTCAGTGATCTGACTCTGATTTTACAACCTCGGGTACCTTCCTACAAAGCTGCTGACTCCCCAATGTCATCGATTAAGACGATGACAGTGATGTAGGGGATACAAGGGCGCTTGAGATAACTTTTAAGAGTGCCACATGGACCTCTCCACCTTAAAGTGGTGCTTTGCCTTGGTGCCTGAGTTTAATTTGCAGTTTAAAATATAGATGGGTTTGGAGTGCTCAGTGCCTTTCCCTGGTCCATCTGCAGTGGCTGTGGAGAAGTCAGGGGCACTCATGGGTGAAGGGGCACTCATGGATGATCTGAAGCTGGGGCTTCTGGTATTTAAGAAGCTACTGATGGGGGAGGGAGGAGACGTGGCTGCACTATGCTAATTAGATCGTTTGCTGTCTGGTATTTGCATATCTAAGAAGAATGATAGATTTTCTTCCCCTTTGTGAGAATGACAAGGCATTTTCTTCCTCTCCTTTTTTTTTTTTTTTTTTTTTCCTGGTCCTAGCTGCAGCATATCATTTGTTTTTCATCTTGAACCTCATGGCCTCTGCTCTCTTTTTGATTCCCACAGTCTCTGGCTTATTCTATCTCCTGTCCACACCCTCTTGGTTATGAAGCCCTGGAAGCCGTGGGCCTGAGCTGGCAATGATGCAGAAACTCTTTGGCTCCTTTTGGTTCTGGGGCAGTAAGTAGCTGAAGCAATAAAAATGGTTTGTGTAGGGGAACATGAAAGTCAGTGAAGGGGGGCCCCTCAGACAGGTCCCTTCAGAGAGCTTCTGGGTACTTCTGATATTGACCTGGGTCGTTTTCAGAGGACCTATGGGCCCAGTGGAAGAGAGTGGGACCCTGATTTCTTTATCCCATGATTTCCTTAGTACTGCTGTTCTCCATTTAAGTCTAATGTATTCACCTACCCCTGCCTATCTGCAGATGGCAGAAGTTTGGGTCCATGTGAGTTAGTAATTCCTTGTCTGAAGTGTGTGCTGGGATCTGCTGACCAGCGCAACATCCAGAGATGCAGGGTGATGTTCAGAATGAGTAAACAGTTTTTATAGTGCTCTTTCATGGGAAAATTCTCTTCTATAAATTGTCCTCAGAACCCTGGTTAGTAGGGAAGGGATGAATCATCATGTTCTTTACACTTTAGAAGACTGAAGGAAAGGAAGAGTGTGTGGGGGGGATTAGTTGATAAAGTGTTTGCTTTGAGAGCACAAAGACCCGAGTTAAATCAGAACTCATGGAAAAAAATCTAGGCATGGTAGCCCACACTTATATTTTAAGTCCCAGAAAACAGATCTCTGGGACTCATTGACCAACTAGGCTAAGCTTATCTCCTGAGCCACAGGTGAGAGAGAGAGAGAGAGAGAGAGAGAGCGAGCTTCAAAAACAGGCTGGGCTAGAGAGATGGCTCAGTGGTTAAAGGTTACTTGTTGCTTTTACAGAGGAGCCAAGTTTGCTTACCAGCACCCACATAAGTCAGAACCCTCTCTAAGTCCAGTGCCAGGGCATCTGATACCCTTTCTGACATCCACAGGTGACGGGCACACACAGGGTACACATACATGAAAGCAGACAAGATAGCCATACACATAAAATAAAAACAAATACATCTAAGTAAAGAAAATGGCAGCGATTACCTGGGGACCAACACCTGACCTTATCACCCGGCTTCTCTGTACATATACATGCACATATGTGTATACTCATGCAGCTACATACACATGCAGTTACTACACATGTGCAGAAAAGGTAAAGAAAGGCTCAAGGAGTCAGTGTCCCTGATAAACAGAAGAAATCAACCTCCGCATCATTGCCTCTTATGTCTGGGGCTGGGGCTTTTTCTTTCACACCATTGGATTTTGGGAGTTTTGAATAATAAGCCAGTAATCCGCAGTCCTCATCCAGCTGCGGTTGAGTCAGTCTGTATATTTGGTTACATTGGAGGCCAAGAGCTCTGCTTCGTGTGCTATTAGGAATTTGTATTCTTTATTCTTTCTAAAACAGTGCTGTTCGGAAGCTGTTCAGGCCTCTGCCTTTTGCCAGATAAAAGCTGGCATTGATCTGCACAAGTGAATCTGAAACCGAGTGGCTGTGATTCAAGGCAGTTGGGGAAGCACGTAACCATTCCACCTGCTTCTGACCCTAAAATTGGCCTTGAGACGTCTTTGAGAGCTCAAGGAAGTAAACGTGGAAGGTTCCACACGGAGACATTTCTCTTTCTTTTTTCTTCCTTCTTCGTGGTATCACTTAATGAGAAATACCATCCTTTGTGTGGCTCAAGCATCCCGTGTTTCTGCTATGGCCAGAACTCAGAGGGCACAGCACGTTGGTTCAAAGACACTTCCACACCCAGGCAGCTGGTCAGTGAGCCATGCCCTTGAACCTATTCTGGGCTGGCAGCATATTTTGTGGCTATCAAATCTCCTGAGTCAGGCTCACAAATCGACAAGCCAACGCTGAAGGTTCCCCCTGCCCCAGCTACACATCGTTGAAGAGACAATTGCCATCATCCAATTAGGATGATCCATTTAATTAAGTCCCAAGGACTAGCACCTGGTTGCTAAGTGATCTAGACATAGTCTTTCCTGGAACTGTTAAAACACTTCCTGAAAGTCTTCATTGGCCTTGGGGTGGCTGTCTGAGCTGTGCTGTGTTTGCAGTACTTTGGGAGTACTGCCTATCTTGAGACTAGGTGGAGCTCGGGTGGGATCTGATGTTGTGATGGCCTCTTAGCTGCGCATATGGGCATTCTCAGTAAAGCAATAAACATATCAATAAACTTTCTTGTTTATAATCACCTTTGTGTTTTTTTTTTTTTCACTTCTGCAGTTTTTAAAAAATTAATGGAGGGCAGCAAACCCAGACATCTCCTTATTTGAGACAAATACTGGCAAACACTTGGACATTCTCCACCCCTTCTCCAACTCCACATGTACTTCATTCTCTTGGCAGGGAAGGGTTGTTAGTGTTCAGTGTTTAGTTTGGGTGACATACATGCTTCCTTGTTGAATAGACTTCAGACTTGCTATAACCTTCTGTCATATTCCTCAGTCCTGGAGCATATGCTTGAGCAATGAGTGAAGCTGCTCGCTGGGTGGAGATGGGAGACTCCACTTGGGCTTTCTGTCCTGAACCATGTGGTACTATTTGGTTTTGCCCCCAAAGTTCTATGTTTTAGACTCTTAGTCACTTTCCTAGTTCTGAGAGTAAATGTATCTTGCTTGGTGTAGCCTCACTCTTTAGAAAACTCCATCAGGAAATAATGAGAAGTATGATTTAGTCATGGAAAATCCATCTTAACCCCTAACATTCAGATAGCTCCAACACATTCAAAACCTCCACAAATTTTGGGGAACACTCTCCGTCTTTGAAAAAAAAAAAGTGTGTGTGTGTGCATGCACGCATGCGTGCAAGTAAATGGGTACCCGAGGGAGCCTGACTAGTGTATTGGATCCCCTGGAGTTGTAGATACAAGTGATGTAAGCAATCCAAAGTTGGTGCTGAGGTCTGAACACTGGTCCACAATAGGAGCAGCCATAACTCTGAACTGTTGGGCCATCTTTCCAGCCCCCTGTTGGCCTTTCTTTGTTAGCTTTTGGAGTTCATTTTACTTTTGTTATTCACTTTCAATTATTTTTGAGTGTATGAGGAATGACTGCAGGCCATAGGGAGCCTGTGAAGGGTTTCAAATGATTTAAGTATCCTCAAACCCAGCACTTCTCAACCTGGGGGTCATGACATCCTTGGGGGGTCCCATATCAGATATCCTGCATTTCTTATCTTTGCATTACAATTCATAACAGTAGCAAAATTACAGTTACAAAATAACAACAAAATAATTTTATGGTTAGGGGAGGAACTGTATTAAAGGGTCACAGCATTATGAAGCTTGAGAACCACTGCTCAACCCATCTCTCTGACTTTTCCGACCCAAGTTTCTTAGCTGGCATGTAATATCACTGCCTTTTTAACTGGCCATTGGATCCTAGCTGGTCCATATGTGGCCAGCTCTCAGCCCCAACCATGGCCTCAGCTCTCAGCTGTCATCCTGCTTGTTCACTGCTGTTTATCCCACTGGGCTTACGGGTAACCAAGGCTTACTGAATGACAGTCTTGCTCAGATTTGCAGACACGACATCATCTAGTCAGCTGGACTTATTTGGAGCTGGTAAGTAATGTTTCTTCCCTTATAGACTTTTCTTTTCTTATAGATGCAAGTCATTCTTGACAAACTTTAGCACTCTTGGCTCCAGTGGTACTTTGAAACAGTGACCTTGACACTCCCCTTAAGCTGTAGTAAGAGAAGCAGATGTTGCTATTGCTGGATCAAATTTATTTTGTGGAGATGAATTCACAGAGTAAAGAGATTGGGGGAAGAAAGGAAAGGACACTGTTTTCACTCTCTTTTCTGAATTCTCTCTAAACCAAAAGGAAGTCTGTCTGAGCAACTCCTACTGACTGGGAGCATCTTTTTATGAGCAGATGAGGTGGCCATGGCCTCCTCAGCTGCTGACTTTCTTCAACTTTTTCTCAACTTCTCACTGTCTTTCTCTGTCATCAGGCTCACACTGACACATCTCTCTTCCCTTTCCCATGAAGAAAAGAAAAAAAACAAAAAACAAAAAACCCCCACAAGATTCTATTTGTCTTTAATCCCATAGAGAAAGCCACTTGGACAAAATGAAACCACGCCTGCCTCTCTCTGCTGCAGGGCTTTGTGGCTACAGTGGTTCCCATGTGTGATCATACTAGCTACCTCTGCGCGTGGGAAGCAGTGGAGAGGTTCCTGACAGAGAAGAGCGACAGCAAAAGGAAAGTGAGTCACGGCTGCTTAGTGTGATGTGAGCTGTCCCTCAGGCCATAATTCTTTAGCTGTAAATGGAGGCCAGGACACATTGGTTGGGGTTACCTAATGGTTGTGTATTTTAGCTGCTGGGTGAGTGATGCCTAGATTGTGATGCATTTTGGGATTTACCCGGATGCCGTGGTTTAGGGTACATGCAAGGACTAGCTGTGATGGAAATTCTAACTGTGAACGCCTGCTTGGAATTTTAATCCGCTCAGCCCTCTGTGCTGCAGGCTGCAGCTGGCCTGACTCATGGCCTCGGAAGAGCATCTATCGATGGACGGTAGAGGAATTAACTTGGACATAATGGGATTTTTGTTTTCACCACTGCTCATAAAAACAACTGCCTTGAGCAAATGAAAATGTGTGTGGCAATTTGTGCACTTCTAGTAATGACCGTGGATGGACAGAGGGTTCTTAGAGATGGCAACGATGTCCCTGCAGGCCAGGGATGGCTTCTGAATGATTAATGGAAAGCTCTGTAAGCAAGATGCTGGCTCTGGGGAGATAAGGGAGAATGATGGTGCAGGTTACGGGGAGTCAGTGTGCTGGAGAAGGTATGGTTTCTCCAGGGCCAGGTGCCAAGGAATCGGACTGGTACCAAGGAGCTACAATCGTTTCAGGGAAGAATGAGCAAGACCACTTGCCCTGAAGTGGGCAAAAGAAAGTCAGATTTTGAATACTTCCTTCCCATGGATCCTCCGGGAGCCTCTGGTCATGTGTTTTGTTTTGAGATAGAGGACTGTCTTCCCAATATCATTTTTTTTTCCTTCTCTGTGGAGTTCCTTCCCTACAGCTCCACCCTGTGTTTTTCCTGTTCTCTGTAGACAGGGTTCTTAAAAAAACTGCCTATTTGGCCATAATTTCTTTCCCGTCTCTGGGCAATGAAATCCCTTGGCAGATCATGAGGTTCCACACACTAACAATGCTTCCTGCTACTCTCACCATTGTTTGAGTAACCCCCTTAGGTGATTTCTGTTTGGCCTGACCTAAAACTTGCCATCACAGCAAGTTTCTGCTCTTTGAACTTTTACTTGTCATTTCTGTAGTGTACCCAAGAGTTCATATAAGAAATCTGAGCTATTGGAGATATATTTTACAAAGCCCAAACTCTCTTTGTCAGGGCCGAAGGAATTCTGAGTCCTAGGGTATAAGCCTGGGTTCCTGTATGCACAGATGGGCCAAATCTTGGGATTTAGTGAGGGGCCAAGGTACTCAGCCTATTCCTTGATTATTCTCTTAGTGTGGGGAGGAGTCTGGGCTAGGCTCACTTGTTTTGCATTGGTAGCTATATAGAAGGGTGTGTGGGAAGTTGTCTGAGTTGTGGTTTTACTGCTGTGAAGAGGCACCATGACTGAGGCAACTCTTGTAAAAGAAAACATTTAACTGGGGCTGGCTTACAGTTTCAGAGGTTTCGCTCATTATTGTTATGGCGGGAAGCATGGCGGCACCAAGGCAAACATGCTGCTGGAGCAGCTGAGTGTTCTACGTCTTGATCTGAAGGCAGCCAGGAGAATAATGTTTGTGTGTTTCACAATGGGTATAGCTTGACCTTTTAAGACCTCAAAGCCCCACCTCCATAGTGAAACCCTTCCTCTAAAATGTCCACACTCCTTCAATAAGGCCACACCTTCTAATAGTGCCCCTCCCTATGGCCAAGCATTCAGATATATGAATCTATGTGGGCCATTCCTAGTCAAGCCACCACATTCCACTCCCTGGCCCCCATAGGCTTGTAGTCATAATGTAATGCGTTTGGTTCAACTTTAAAATTCCCCAGTCTATCACAGTCTCAATAATGTTTAATAGTTCAAGTTTCTTCTGAGATTCATGCAATCTCCTAACTGTAATACCCTGTAAGATCAAAATATAAAAGCAGATCACATACTTTTCAACATATCATGGGACAGAATACATATTGCCATTCCAAAGCACAGGGAAGGGGGCACAGTGAGGAAATACTGGACCACAGCAAGACTGAAAGCCAGCAGGGCAAACTGCAAACTCTGCATCTCCATGACATCCATCTGATGTCAAAGTGCTCTTCAGATCTCCAACTCCTTTCAGCTTTCTTGACTGTAGCACACTTTTCTCTCTTGAGCCAGGTCTACTTCCTGTTAGCAGCTGTTAGTGGCAGGTACCCCACGCTCTGACATTTTTAACATCTTGGGGTCTCCAAGACAATCCAGGCTTCACCTTCACAGCTTCATGCAATGGCTCCTCTGGGCCCCCATACAGGGACACCCCTGGCACACATCTGGCCTCAGCAACTTTCCTTAGTTGTGGAGGAAGATTTCTTGACTCTAAAGCCAGAACTGCACAGTCAAGCTGCCAAGTTTTGCTATTTGCTGGGGCTGGAACATGGTCCCTTTGTTCAATTACATTTTCACCAGCCTTCTGTTTTCAATGGTTTTCTTCACTGCCTAAGCTTGGCTGTCAGGGAACTTGCTTCTGTATACCATGCTGGCCATGAACTCAGAGATCTGCATGCCTCTGTATCTTAAGTGCTGGGATTAAAGGTGTATACCACCATGCCTGGACCTAAGCTTTTCTTTAATTCCTTTTCATTATAGATCTTTATTAGCATGGCCACTAGACCTCAGGATACAGATTGAAGGCATGTTCTGGTATGGATTAAACACTTGTGTCATTCCACCTTAAGATCTGCATCAAAGTCATGTTGTCTTCCTGCCTCAAGGTCTGGATCAGGTGTGCCCTCCATCTCTGGATTGTAGTCTATTTCAGAAATAGTCACATTGACAACTGAGAATAGCCATCCAGTCTACCCCTTGTCAGCTTGACACACAATCACATCTCCTTATGTCCAATAACCAGTCCAAAATAATAACCAGGTCATAATGACTCCTAACATGATATAACTATCTTGCATACAAACAAAAACACATTGTAAATGTAAAATATGTGGCAATCTCTCTGGGGAACATCCTTTTCATAAGATGGAAGCTTAGCTGGGTGGGATCTTGCCCTGAGGTAAAAACTCCTTTAATTCTATTTCATACCTTTAATCTTTTTATCTTCTTTGAACACAGGATTTAGCTCCAGTCCACTTCCTGGTGCCCCTTTAACTCTTGAACCATAGATTTTGTATTTTTCCTTTCTCAGTTTGTTATGCTTGATCAAAGTGCTCTTTGTAAGAGTGAACCACAAGACTGAGTCCAGGCTAGGCTATTTTGAGATTTCTTTTGTCAATTCAATTAATCTAAATCTCTTGTCTAAATCTCTTTACTCTTTACAGGCAGACTCTTCAGACAAGGGCAAAAAGCAACCACATTCTTCACCAAAATGTCACAAGAAGAATCTCTAGGCAACATACTAAAATTCTTCTCTTAAAGTGAAAGATCCCCGGAGGGTATCTTCCGTCAGAGAGACCCCCTCCCAA
>NW_026590859.1:10466515-10604920 GCF_907164565.1 Psammomys obesus | reverse complement strand
AAATGGCATTAGCTATGTTTAACTTAGTGTGAGGCTGGGGTCTTTCAAAAGTTCTTAATCTAGGCCCCCACAGTTCAAATTAATTACCCTCAGTCCTACTGTCTTCCATGTTTCTACTAGTATATCCCATCTAGACCTATTTAAAGTATTCCACTGCTTTTCTAAGTCCCTAAATCTACATTTCTGTAAACAAAAGCATGGTCAGGCCTATTACAGCAATACCCCAGTCCCCGGTACCAACTTCTGTCTTAGTTAGGGTTTCCATTGCTGTGAAGAGACACTATGACCAAGGCAACTCTTATAAAGGGCAATTTTTAGTTGGGGCTGGCTTATAGTTTCAGAGGTTTAGTCCATTATTATCAAGGTGGGAAACATGGCAGCATCCAAGCAGACACAGTGCTGGAGGAACAGAGGGTTCTACATCTTGATCTGAAGGCAGCCAGGAGGAGAATGTCTGTATGTTTCACACTGGCCATAGCTTGTGCATATTAAGATCTCAAAGTCCCACCTCCACAGTGACACTCTTCCTTTAAAAAGGCCACATCCTCCTCCAATAAGGCCACACCTCCTAATAGTGCCACTTCCCATAGCCAAACTTCCAAACACATGAATCTATGGGAGCCAAACCTAATCAAACCACCGTAGACGTGTAATGTGATGAGTAGACTGCATGGCTGTGTATCCAGAGTCAGACTGAACAGAATGGAGTCCCAGCTCAAGCACGGTATTAGTTAGTTTTCTGCTTCTGTGATAAGATGCCATGATCAAGGTAACTTAAGGAAGACAGAGTATATTTTGGCTTATGGTTCCCAAGGGAGAAGAACCCATCAGATCAGAGAAATATGGCACCAAGCAACAGGCATGGTAGCCTGATGCCGAGAGCCCACATATCAACTATAAACATTATGCAAATAGAGGGGAAACTAGATGTGTCAGGGGAGAAGTTTTAAACTCTCAAAGCCTGATCCTCCAGTGACATACTTCCTCCAGCAAGCTACAACTTCTAAACCTGCCCAGACAGTCTTGCCAACTGGGGTGAAGTAGTTTTGCCTTGTCTATGTGGGTGTCATCTATGTGTGCATTGTGTATGCACATGTTCATATCTGTGCAGGTACATATGTGTGAGGAGGCCAGAAGACAATCTTCTTCACATCTTAAGTTACATTTGCCATGTGGAGCTCTAGTAAGCGCTGTAACTGAAAACTTAGCAGGGTGACTTCATGACTTTCGGTGGCTGTGAATGAATCTAAGAGCAAGGCAGGAAGCTGGTTTCTTTCTGCTAGTACTTTCTAGAGAGCACCTATAAAGGAAGAAAACTGAGTTGGAAAATTGCCATTCAAAGTGGGCTTGAGGTTTAGCTCAGTGGTGAAGCATTTGCTAAGTATCAGTAAGGCCTTGTGTTTGATTGCCAGTACCAATAAAAAAATTAAAGAAATTACTGTGAATAATATCATTCAATACAACAGTGTATCTTTCCTAGTGTTAAGAGTTAGAGAATTTTATTGGGTCCTTATTCTCTGAGGCTGTTAATATATATGGAAATAGGGTTTGGCAGGTGAATGGGCTACTTTGGTAATAAGCATAATTATCAAAGGTCAGAGGCCATTGATTAGATATGAGCAACACGTTCAGTCCAGATCAGTATTTCTCTCTCCAGGGCCTTTCTAAGTAACTTGCATTGGTCTCTAACTCCTGATTCTCTTGTCTCAGTCTCCCCAGTGCTCATAAGTGCTCTTCATTATGCCTGATTTTATTTACTTCATATTTTAAAGCAAGCCCAGTTGGTTCTTCTGTGTATGTGTTCTTCAGGAGCACAATAGTGCTGGAAAGTAGAGATGGGCTTATCCCAAGGCAAAGAAAGCAAGTAAAATATGATCAGAATGTGTCTCCCTTTCTTCCCTTCAAAATAGTCATATGTAGGCTGGGGAAATGGCCCAGGCAGCCGAGTGCTCAGTGTGCAAGCAAGGAGAGCCGAGCTCAGATTCCCAAGCACACACTTGGAAAGCTGGGCATGAAGGCATGTGCCTGCAATCCTAGTGCTGAAACAGAGATTCCCAACGCTCAGTGCTCAGCCAGCCCCGGGTGGGTTCAATGAGAGGCCTCAAGTGACTGAGACGCACATCTGATATTGTCTCTCATCCCTGTGTGTGTGTTCACACTTGTACACATACACCTGCCTTGGCACACACATGTGCACACACCATAGCTATATAGGGCAACAGAGAGTTCTCAGTTCTGTTAGGAAAACACCTCAGAAGCTTATTTTCCAACATGCATTGCAGAACTGTCACAGTTGCCAGCCCAAACGCCTGCTTTAATGAGGAGATTAAAGACGTGTTAATGCTGTTTGTCTTGTTTCTAAGCAGTAGGTGACAGCAGAGCTAAATCTTCCCTTTCAGTTGATATGATCACTCTAAAGGCACAGGGACCAAAGGGCTGCACTGACCTTGCTTTCTATGTTCAATCAAATGGACCAGAGATACAATCTATACTATTTCTGAAGTGTTGAAATGAGAGAGTTTTTTTTTTCCCTCCATGCCAATGGGAAGACCAAATAAAAAACACTGAGAATTCAGATTTTTGGGGGTGTGTGTCTCTTTCTCTCTTTCTCTCTCTCTCTCTCTCTCTCTCTCTCTCTTTCTCTCTTTCTCTACCTATCCACTGATAAGCAAGGCTTGCTGAGGGTGGCACAAAAGCACAGCTGGCAATGCCTGGGTTTATCAGTAGATGAGGATAACATTTGCTATCGAGCTCTGTGTTGAATATTAATTGGTTGCATGACACTGTGGTGGGTGCTAGGGAGGTTTGTAAAAAGATGTAAGATGTCCCTGCTGTCAAAGGCGGTAAAATCCTGCATGGAAGGGAAACATCTCTGCATTGACAGATTAGTACTAGAGTAATCAGCCTAGCGAGGAGGTGTGTGGTGAATTGCTACTTAACCCCCTTCCCTGGATTTTAGGGGAGAGGACTCATCCATGCGATGCTAGCCAAGTGGGAGATGCACTGATTTACTACTCCGGGAGAGCAGCCTGTGACACCAATAAGCGTTGCTTGTGTTAAATTGTACTGGGAGACCATGACACAGGTCTGAGTTCAGAGGGCGGACTCGGTGTTCCTACCCTACGAAGCTTGGACTAGTAGAAATGATTCTCAAATGCACTAACATGCCTAGTGGATGAGGTCCACAGAGGAGGTGAACAATACCCATGGGTGCCATTTTTTTCAAAGACAGAAGGAAAAGCTGCCAATGACCACAGAGACATGAGTAACAACTCAACGGTTGGTCAGCTGAACATTCTTCCTCTTAAAACACGGGCCATTGGATGTCAGTCTTCAGTTCATTGGAGAAAATCTCTGTCTCCTGGACACCAGCCATGCGAGACAGAGTGTGTAATTTTTTTTTTTGTGATAACCTCTTTTCACACAGGAAAAGAAATATTGAGTAGAAATCTCTTTGAAATATAGTAGGTTGGGAAAATAAGTCTCCTTTGTCAACAATGTGCATGAAGCATACTATTAAGGTGGCTTGTGGGAGAAAAGAGGTCTCTGTTAGCAGAGGATTGGGGCAGTCTGGGGGAGCACACATGCTGGTTGCTTTTGAGTTGTCTTAAGAGTGAGTTGTGAGCAGGAGAGAGAAGCCTCCCAGGTGGGTGAGGCCAAGCAGGGAAGGCCACAAGTCGTGGAGAGGCCTTAAGGAAGGCAGTGAGGATGGAGGACTGAAGAGCAAGAAAGCCATGGAAACCAACCCCTGCGTTGGGATTTGATACTGCTTCCTCACCCTCCATAGTTTGGAGAGGGTCCTGGGAAAAGGCTATTTTTAAGAATGGCTTAGGTGGAGGCTTACAGAACACCCAGGAGATGTAAGGGACTGGAGCAGGGAGAGCGACTTCATGAGCACATACTGTCAAATTACTGTGCATCTCTTTTTAGGAAGTTTACAATGAGGAAAAGAGGTAAGCTTTGAGTAATGTTAGTGCTACACGGATTTCAAATACAATCCATCAAATACAATACTCTGGGAACCTTTTCTTATCTGTCACTCACAGCCCAGGGATTGTGCATCTCTGCTCAAACTGTTCTAGAGACCTGATGACATCATTGTTCCACCTCTCTTTTTATAGAACACCAACTCTAAAGCTTTCCTGCATGTAATTTTAAAACCCTGGTCCTAGGAGAATAATCTCCTCTTCAAATCCTCTATCATCCTTTTAGACTCTTGCATCTTGTATCTCGTAACCTGTTTTGTGTACCACAAATCTCTTCATCTTTCCCCCTTTAGAATCTTGAATTTCAGCAATCCTTCAGTTGCAGAAGCACCCCACAATGATCAGATCCTACTTGGTTTTCATTCCCTCGAATCCTCCTGATTCCTGCCCTTGACTCATGCCAGCTTAATTCCACGAGCATTCCTTATGCTTCATATCCCAAAGCGTCTTCTGCTCCTACAGCCTTCTCCCACCTGACGATTTTGCTGGCAGCACCACCCTGCTGCATCTCTACTGTTCTGTGCACGTTCCTATACAGATGAATGCAACCAGGGAAAATCACACCTTTGATGCCTGGTTTGACTTTATATTCATGACTATGAACTTGAAATGAGAGCTTAATGTTAGCCAGGGTCATTTTCTTGCTCCATTTCCCTTATTCATTCACTCTCTTGCATTTCTTGATAGCCATTTTACCATTTCAAACTTCATGGCCCTCCTTCACCCCCCCCTTCTCACCTGCTGACCTTGAACTCTGCTTTGCTAAGAAGTAGCAGCCAGAAGAGATTGCTGGAGACTTTCCCCTCCACATCAGCGTTCCCTCCCCTCAGCATTGACTCTCACTTCCTCCTCCCAGGTGCTCATTAAGGACTGTGCTTCCACAATTCCTTCTTCGCTGGCAGTTTCTTTTCTTCCCCCGTTGGGCCTAAGAACAGTGTTATTTCTCTCATTAAAAAGAATTCCTTACAGGTGCAGAGAATGAGCATTTATGGAACACTCAGCCACAAAGGAGGCAGCTATGTCATTTCCTCTCTGAAAGGCTGAGACCATCATAGAAAAGGAACCACACAGAGTGTAAGAGCCAGAAGCTTGGGATGACCATGGCAAAACAATGTCTTCTGGACATGACAGAGCTGCTGACTCATGAGATCACAAAGCCTGCACATGACCAAGCCAATTGACACTGAAGCACGGAGTGGGAGGGGCTTAACAGTTTCAGTCCCTGTTTGTTTATTTTAGTTACTGTCAGTCTTCCCCATTGACAATAAGCTCAGCATTGGTTTAGATTATTAATAGTGTGTGTGCTTGTGTGTGTGTGTGTGTGTGTGTGTGTGTGTTTGTGTGTGAGTGTGTGAGTGAGCATGCATGTGGAGGCCAAAGGACAAGTTGCAGGTGCTGGGTTTCTCCTTCTACCACCATGTGACACTTCCTCAGACTGAATTTAGCCCATCAGTCTTTGTGGCAAGTGCCTGTCCCCTCTCAGCCAGCTATTGGCCCTTATACTTCGAATGTCTAACAATTAAAACGTAACCAAAATGGACATTTCTTGCAATCCCAGAGATTAGTTGCCTAGTCATTTTATGTATTAATAATATTTGTGTTTGGTATACGCAAGGCACTATCGCGTAGCCATGCCTGTTTCAACTGTGTTGGAGCTGTGGACCAACCCTGGCATCATTTACCTGCAGCACTCTTGTGATAAATGACAACTGTCTTAAGGTGGAGTCCTTGTTAGCTGGACTTCCTCTCTCCTGCTCAAGTGCATCTTAACAGGCTGTTTCCCTTGCCTTGATTTGCTACTATTGTAGGCCTTTCAATCATAAAGACATTTATAGTTATTTTCTATTTTAGAAAATTAACTTTAAAAATGACATTTCAGTTGAGCCTGGTGGGGCACACCTATCATCCCAGCTCTTAGGAGGCAGAGGCAGGAGGATGATGAGATTTTTTGTGTCTATAGAGAGTTTGAAGACACCCTGGACTTATGAGATCCTGTCTCAAACAAATAATAATCAAGAGGATTTTTAAATAATGAGTCATCCATTATTTCTGTTACATGTCTTTTCTGAAGCACAGAAAACATGTAATTTTGTTAATGCATGAGTTATTTGTGTGCATCCACATGTAGATGTGGGTGGTGCCTGAAGTCTGTGCCTATGTGTGCGTGTGCACATCCGTGTATGCCTGGAAGCCAGAGGAGAGCATCAAGTGTCCTGTGTCATCACTCTTATCTTATCCCTGAGACAGGTGTCTCCCTGAACCTGGAGTTAGGCTGGCAGCCGGTGAGCCCCGGTGATCTAGTCTTAGCCACTAAGGACACAGGGACACAGGGGCACAAGGCCACACCTCGGTGTCTACATGCGTGTTAGGGATTCAAACCCAGATTCCCTTAGCTGTAGGGCCATCTCTGCAGGGGCAGCAATGTCTTTGGAATGTTTACTCCATGTCATGAGTTGTATGACAAACTAACAAGGCAAAGCAAGCAGGGCAGTGGCCGTGATAGAAAGATGCTGTCCCAGGGTCGAGCGGGGAAATAGTTGTTTCCCCAGCTTTATCTCATTTTGGCAAACAGTTTTCGTAGGCTACCTGCTGCTTTCTACCTTCTCCACCCATTTTTATTTTGCTTAGAATAAAAACTAGTCACGGTTTCAGCTGTTGCTGCCTCTGCCAGGAGAAGGACAAAATCAGAAAGATGAATGCAGGACTCACTGTATTCACCCCATCTACGCTACCCAGCGGGGCAGACAGGGACACATGGCTGAACACTGTCCTTGATTGTCAGAACTGATCCACCCAATTTCCTTCATGTGAGTCGTTCATCAGATAAGTGAGGCCTCTGCCGGGCTTGCAGTCTATTTGGCTCATTATCTTGAATCACTTCAATTCCGTTTCCCAAGAGAAAGCAGATTTTTATTGCTTAAAACAAATCAAACCCACGATATAACCCACAGAGGACCTGAACATCTTAAAGAGGCACATTCAAATATTCATGCAATCTTCTGGGTGGTGACTGA
The DNA here is from genome assembly GCF_907164565.1 of Psammomys obesus. Classification (NCBI taxonomy): domain Eukaryota; kingdom Metazoa; phylum Chordata; class Mammalia; order Rodentia; family Muridae; genus Psammomys; species Psammomys obesus. Next base: position 10,597,920 of record NW_026590859.1, on the reverse strand, counting down.
GTCCGCCTAAGCTATGCTGTGGCTGTGGGGTAGACCTACAGCTAGCACAAGCAGGTGGCCCGGGCTTACTTTGAAGTGTACTGATTGTGAGAAAGAAGAGATCTGAGACTTGGTCCTTTAGATCATGCCAAACCCACACAAACAAGGAACTCTGGATATTTAGCCTGAGCTCTGCTGTGTGCAGAAGAGACCCATCCTAGCTTGTGATCTCTGGTACCTGAGCAGTGTCTGACGGAGCAACAGCGTGGGCTTGTCCAGAGCTCTGGTTAATGGTGCTCTCACTGCCTGTGCACCAGCCTCCCCCGTGTCCCTTTTTATCCATCACAGGTCTTTGGCTCCTTCTACATGAGCTATATCGTAAGATCGGCTCCCCCTTCTTTCCTTCCCTCCTCCCTCCCTTGCTTCCCCCCAACCCTCTGCTTCTTTCTGTCTTCTCTCTTGCTGCCTGTCTTTCAATCCCATTTTGCCTTCATTTCCATGTTCTTTCTCTTGGTTTTTCCTTTTTCTTTGGAACTTTCTAAGATATAGAAATACCAGACATGTTACATAAGCAGGAAGACGACTCTCACCTTCCCACTAATCAGTCACAAGTTCCTGGAGCTGAGAGAGAGTGTGTGAAGACGTCATTTCTTTTATCTTCCTGCTTTTAGATGGTACCTTGGCCAGATCATCAGAGATGAGGGCCTGATAACCTTATCACAGTCAAGGGCATCACAATATTGACAATTGGGAAATATGTCCTGGCATTTAACTCTAAACTTTCACAGTTGTGTTATTCACAGTTGTGAATTTTGTCTCTACTCTTAAAATTATCCTTAATATATACTTAAAAGGCACTTTAGAGTAGTAATTTTCAAGCGGGGGAAGCTTTGTCTTCTAGAGACATTCAGTTGTGACTGGAAAGGACAGTGGTGAGGATGCTACTGGCATTGAGAAGGAGCATCTAAGCTTTGGACCACATCCGTAGCTATCCTGGGCTGCATATAGCAGTAGATAAGCAAGTCTGAGAGAGAAAAAGGCCAGCAACACAGATAAATATCACCTAATTCTCAAGAGCATCCCCCAGAAAAGAATGACAGGGCTCAAACTGTCAGGGACGTTGAGGTTGAAAAAACTCTTCTCTATCATAAAGAAAGCTTTAGGGGTTTTTTTCATTTGTTTGTTTGTCTTGTTGGATGTTCAGAAGAAACGAAAGCCATCCTTAAAACTGAGCCCTGATTATTTAGTGGCCATGCAGTTGTAAACTTGCCGAGTGGAGGTCTTTCTGTAGGTGACACTGTTGCCACACCTCTACTGTGAACACGCCTGGTGCTATTTATATCCCCCCCCCCATCTGTAGCAAGGACTGGCTAGTGGATATTCAATTAATGACAAATATAGTTGTATGAGGAATACATTACTTACTTATTTATTTGCTAAAGAAAAAATCAGTGTTAGGGGTCTTTGAATATGCTAACAGCTGCAGCTATGCGTCTGTGCACAGTTACGCTGGGTGGGGTTGTTTCTCCTGGTCAGGGTTAATACCTGGAGAAGTCCAGCTTCATTGTGCTCCACACAGAAGGTCCTGATCACCCCAAGCCTGGCTTCTCACCAGCCTCGACCTTCTGTGGACATCAGCATACCAGGATCAGAGAGGAAGAATGCTCCCCTAAGGCTTCCTGATTGCCAGTTCAGAGTCTGTTTCTTTCTGCAAATGCTTCTGAAGAAGCAAGCGACTCTGAAAGTGTCCCCGGAGTGTCAGCTTTTCTGTGTTCCATGAGTGGAATCCACTGGGCCAGGTCTTAGGCATGGCCAGCGATCTCTCCATTCCTCTCAGGGCCTCTGAGCAAACCTCAGTTTGCCAGGGAGGGAGCCCCACCACCAGTGAGTGATTAGCTTAGTGGAATGGCGTCTAGTGTGTTGTACCATGGAAGCAGCTTGCTGTTCCCACGTTAGAGGTACGTATTTGGGGATTTGAGAGGAAGTGGGCAGAATCAGCCCTGAGCAGGCCCATCAATAGCACCAGTGTGCGGAATAATAGTCACCCACTTCTGCTGACAAAACTAAGTCTGCTTGGAAGTGAATGGGTATGTGCACACGCTGGTATGTGTGTCACACACGTGTTACACACCACGGCTTGGGTCTTCATATCCTAAGCATATTCTGCAGATGTCCATTCCTTCTGCGAATCGTTTCTTCTCCCACGAAGAGCTTATCCTGTTGAACCACAAAGCACATGTTCAAACCTTGGCTCCTCCCCATCCTCACTAAAGCAAGAGACTTCATGAGGCCATTTATGTGACAGGTGAAGGTTTTTACCTGGGCAGCAGAGGCCTGCAGAAAATTCACTCTAAAACTCCAGTTTTGGTTTCCTTTGTGGACAAAGCCAGAGGTGAGAAGAGGAAAAAGGGAGAAGTAATTCCAGCCAGTGACAGAGACAGTCGTTAGGGACAGCAATCTGTTCTTCAAGTCAGAGTTGCAAAGCAGCTTGCAGTCACTCTTGTTCCACAAGGAGTCCAGCAGTCTTCCCAGTGCCCAGGAGGTATCAAGGCCTGGAGATCCACGTAGATGTAGTTGGTGGTAGACCCGGGTCTTGGGCTTTTCTGCCGCATTACCCTGTCTCTTGGGTTTTCACTTTGTGTGCCTATGTGAACCAGCCTGGCAGAGGGTACCCAGGGATCCAGTGGTTCTCGCACCCCTCTCCCATCGGTCATTCTTTAACCTCTGGAACAGTTTCATGGAGGTGACACAGCTTGCTGCTGCCCCGCAAGCTTTCCTGGCCCTGTCTTAGTCCTGGGGATACTGATCATCATTTTCATCTTAACTAATAACCCTCATTTACTGCATACTGTAGGTTTTGAGCCCCCCCCCCGTTTCCCCCCTTCCAAGCAACAATGTGGCCCCATCTCTAACTTCTTGAATTTTCCTTTGTTTATAGGCTGACAGTCACCTGGCTTGCTTATCACTAGCTTCTTCCACTTGACATATCTTCTTTGATTCAAATGGCTAATGTCACTGCTACCAGATTTCTGTCTACTCTCTAGCTGAACCAACCCCAAGTCCAATTTCCATTGCACTTTTCTGGTTGGGAATTTCTTGAATCTTGGGACTCAGTTCTCAGTAATTAATTCATTCCTTCATTAAACATTTTGTTCAGGTTTCATGGAGCTGATAAATCACATCTGCCCTTAGGAGTTGGAAGCCCATTGAGAGCTAGATGTGGGAATCAGAGCTAGAGGTAAAGATTTCTCTCTTATTACTGAAAAACCTGGTGGGAGAGCAGAACTTTGAGTCTGTAGCCAGTGCCTTCTTGCTTACAATTGGTAAAATAAGTTAGTTAGTCACTTGAAGTATACGTGACTCCTCTCAAATGAAAAGATCCCAGGAAACCACACACACACACACACACACACACACACACACACACACACACACACACACACACAGAGAGAGAGAGACAGACAGAGAGACAGACAGAGAGACAGAGAGAATCGAGTGATGGCTGCTCAGACCGTGTGGCACTTGGTCAATGTTTAATCAATCTCCATTGGCTTTCTAAATTTCTCACACATTATATGATCATTTAGAAAATTAAAAAAAAAAGAAGAATGAACTGGAGGGATAGCTCAGTGATAGGACTCTGCTTAGCATGTGTGAGAATTTAGGGTTAATTCCTAGTACTTAAAAAAAAAAGACAATGCAGAAATTACAGATAGAATAAAAATTGATGAGATTCCCTTCATGAAGGAATGAGTTTAGCAGGTACAACTTTTTTGTTAATGCTGATTTTCTTGAGATAAATTCAGTTTTCTTACACTGTCCTGCTACAGCCTGGTCGCACCAGCAAGACCACCTCTCTGCCTTTGGGACACAGGGAACCTGCTTTTTGGAATACGTTCTCCCTCCTGTTCTCTTTCTTCAGCTCTACTGTCTAGCTCATCTCATCTCAGATGTCACCTCCTCCACCAGGACTTCCTCGAGCAGAGCTCTTGTACCTTACAAACGCTTGAATGCCCCCTGCCTGTCTCCAGTGTTGCTCTTTGTTTTATTTGTCAGCTCCCTTGGCCTAAGTATATCATTCCTTTGTTTTCCTCACACCCAGAAGAGTCCCTGGAGCACAGTAGGACACGTTAGACAGGTAGCTACCGAGTGGAAGACGAGAGGAATTTAGGCAGAAGTTCTCTCCATGCTATAGGCTTCAGGTTCACTGCTCTGAAAGCATGGTGTGATAAATTTTGTTTCGGTGAACAACAGAGTTAGACTCTGTGAAAAGTGAATGGGTTCTTTTGGGTCCCAAGTACCTGGATGTGCAAACCTTTGGGCCTAGCCTAGATGTAGTCACAGCCAGGGATGCTAAAGGAGATGGGCAGCCTCCAGATAATTGATGGGATAGAGGTACTACATAGATTCCTTCAAACTGGCAATAAGGATTTCCATGTCACAGAGATCATGGTATGCCTTAATCTGAGACTGGAAACTCCAGCTCTTGCTAAGGCGTGTCCTCAGGTACTCAGAAGAGGTCTAGCCCCTGTCTTTGAGTACAGGGATACAATATGTTATGAGAACAGCTTTGTGTCTAAGCAGATCACAGCAGTTACAGAATCTCAGGCTAACCCTCGGTGACTGGCCCTGATTCTAGTGGACCCAGCCTGTCACAGGGATAGAGGGAGACTTCTCCTGAGCTCTTTCAGCTTCTGTCTCCTGCTTTGTCTCCTTCAGAGGCCTGGCTCCCCTACAGTTGTAAGATCCTTCAACTGTCATGAGGCCAGTTGATTACTTTACAGGTAGAACGTTCCCTCTGTCCTTCCAAACTTGCTATAAATGAAAAGAGAACAGAGGAAAACAACCATGGATGCTAGCATTCAACACCAAATCTGAGTGATATTCCTCTTCCTCTGGTGTTAATCACTTCCGCCCTCTCCCAGTGGCTCATTTCCTGACTGAGCTCCTCTTGCAGGTCCCTGTGCAGCTGCAGTTGAATCCAAGCCCACACAATAGCTGTGATGCCCCCTTTCTCCTCCTCAGTCAGTGTTCTTTCTCCTGTCTTTCCGTGCAACCTCTTCTCCCTGTAGCCATAACCACCAGCCTGGTAGCTGACTCTTTCTCAGTCCAGCTGGTGATAGAATAAGACTCTGTGTCTCACATTTTCGGTATCTCTAGCCAGTCTATGTACTATCTTTCTGCAGACTTCTCTGGTGGTCGCCACAGTCAAGTAGGAAATGACAGATCTGGAGAAGTTACTTTTGTCTAACAAGATCAAGCCGTGCGCACAGCCCTTACCCTTGAACCACCATGGCTTTGCAGTGAAGCTGCTCCTCTTTTTCCAGGGTTCTTTGTTACCTGTATCTCAGAAGACCCAGAGGACATCATCCTCACCTCAGTGGTCTTTAGCAGTGGCCTATTTGATAGATGCTTTTCATTAAGTTTGTTTGTTTGTTTGTTTTTGAGACAGGGTTTTTCTATATAGCCTTGGATGTCCTGGACTCACTTTGTAGACTAGGTTAGCCTTGAACTCATAGGGATCCACCTGCTTCTGCCTTTCCAAGTGCTGGGATTACAGGCATGAATTTTTTTTTTAAATTGCTGTGGTAAAATACCTGACATAGCAACTTAAGGGAGGAAGGGCATACTGTGTTTGAAATCACAGTTATGAATGTAATGTAGAGTTCTGTCCTTTCTATACGCTCTGCATCAGGGAAGGTCCAGAACTGGTTTAAACAATCCTTTTGTTGACTCACTGGAATTTACTCTTTGTCCTCTCTTTTACTGGTACAGACAATACCATAAACCATATCCATTTTGCATATACCTCACACCGGGGTGAATGAGTCTGTAGGAAGAATAGTTTCTCACATGCAGAGCTGACATGTGAGAGAATGAGCACATGCAGCTTGCATTCTTTGCATGTAGTAGTTCATTGGTGGGGGCAGTAGTGAGGAGTCAATCCTGGTTCCCTATGCGAATTGCTCCCTGTGCATTTGGTATTCCATGTTTCATGCCTTCCTCTCCAGACCAAGGGAAGTCCTGTCATTTCTGTTTTTAAAATAAGGGTGATTGGATGAAATTAGGTGCTTGTGCCAAGCCTGGGGACCTGGGTTTGATCCACAGGACATATACTACAGAAGGAGAGAATCAATTCCTGCAGCAATGAAAGAACAGACTCTAGATTTTTCTGAGAGACCCACAGCTCTCTTTCTAGAAGACAAAAATGGTATCCAAGAGGCAATACTTGGGGTAGAAAACATATTTTCTTACATCATCCGTAACACACAGACTATTACAGCCGCCTTAGAAAATGATGGCTGGACCTTAGATGAATAATCTCAGAGTGTTTCTCATCAGTTCACTGTTTCTTGGGAAAATAAAGCTTTTGTCTCGTGCTGGTGGGGGATGGTATGTTACTGGTCTCATCCTACCAGACCTTAACTGATACAAGTCCACAAATGATTCACATGTGGTCCTGAATTTTCAATCTACATTTAGGTACTTGGGGACTGAAGAGACACTGGAATGAATTAGAATTTTGGAAATGCCTGGAAAGAATGATGGCAGCATCAGGGGTGGGAGTGAGTGACTCTTTACTCAGGGTCTCATAATAAAGCCGTTCTATTTTCTTTAAGTAGAGAAAGGACAAAAGCATGACATCTTTAGAAAGCTTAGTTAATGGAGTGTCAGCTGTACCAAGTGAGGAGGAAGCCCCTTTCTGAGTATGAGAGGACCTGTGGCTTCCGCCGTTGCTATCTGCCTCTGTTGGCAGTGCTTTGAAGTGAGAGTCTAGAAGAAGACACGATGACTTTTTGGGCTTTTGTTTTCAGACTTTGCAGCTTACTGAAATCTTACTCATTAGAAGAATATATTCATTATTAATTCAACAAGCATTTGTGGATGTCTTGTGAATACGAATCGCTGTGGAAAAGCAGTGGTGGATGAGATGGACATGACCCCTGCCCTTGACACTTAAGCCAAGGTGGAAAAGGCTGTGCTAAGATGGACATGACCCTTGCCCTTGACACTTAGTCAAGGTGAAAGAGGTTGTGTAGGGCAATGAGAGGAAACCCGTATTTCTTCTTAGGGAGCAAATGGATTTCTGGGCTAAGTGAAAATGAATACCTTATGGATGGATTTTGATAAAGAGGTTGAAGTCTAGGGGCATGCTGTGACTGAGACACAGAGACTTGGAGATGGCTGATCCACCCTGCATAGGGCATTAACATAGCTCAGGATGCTGAGTGAAGTCCTGGTGGGCCAAAGGCTTTTGGACATCAGCATGTCTGCTGTCTATTTTTCAGGCGGTTGTGTGATATCAAGGAGGAGAGAAGTCTCAGTGAATGGGGTTCAGAGGATTCCTGGTGATGCGTGCACACAAAACCCAAGGCAAATGTGAGGAAGGTGCATAGTCAGTGCTGTGGACGGAGCTGAGCTGGCCGAATGCTTGGCTAACCTGAACGAAGCCCCGTGTCTGACCTGCTGCTCAGAGCAGGCCCTGTGGCATGTGGCCTGAAATGCCAGCACTAAAGGTGGACTCAAAACGACCAGAAACTCAAGGTGAGCTGTCTTATGTGGGATTTTGGGGCCAGTCTGGGCCACAGGTAACCCTATTTTAAAGGGAGGAAGGCATGCAGGCCAGCAGGCGAGCTCAGAGCTGTCCGATGTAAGGTTGGTCTTTAATACGATCCCCCTAAAATCTCTTACTCTCTATGTCTTTCCTGATGTTTCCTAGAACTCTCTGCCTGAGGGTTGCACTCCCCACAGAGCTCTTAGAGGGCTTGTCCTCTGCCTTTCCTTCAAGCTCTGGAAGGGGCTCTCTTTGGCTGTGCATTAATCTATTTGAACCTTTCCTTTGTCTCCTCTCCTGAAACCTCTGCTCCTTTTGAATATGATTCCAGCAGATGCCATCACCCTTCTCCCCTTCTGACTCAGCCCCCATTTAGTCTCCTAGGGCTGAGACTATATGTGCCACATACATAGTCTCTTTCTTCTGTTTACTTGTGTATGCTTTTATCTTTTTGTATATGTGTGTGGGTGAACATACAGGTGCGTGTACATACAAGTGCCTGCATGTGTGTGTGGGTGCATGGAGGCCAGAGATTGATGTTGGGTGTATTAAGGTAGATGCCCCCACACAGCCTCCTATGCACTGGGGGAGATTCAGCTCCTGCTGCCTTGTGAGTCTCCTTATGTCATCACTGGTAAGGCTTTACAGCACAGATTGCTGGCGCCTTCTTCTGTGACTCTGCATTGCTTTGAGATTTCTACTCGATTATCTTTTGACTCTGTAGATCTTTCAAGCCAGTAACGGCAGCCACAGGTCATGGTCTGTAACCCTTCCAACATCATTTCCTTTAAAGTTAGCTTAGATCCCAGGGTTCATTCTTGAAAATACTTTTCATTTCTTCTACCTTCCCATTCATTATATAGTTATCTAATATTTTCTTCTCGCTATAAACCCTCCATTCTTTTTCCCACTCCTTGCTATGACTTCATCATTTATTTCATCCTTACGACTTCCAGCCGAACTGCCTCTCAGCATCCAAAACAGCCATGTCTCCTATTACATGAACCTTTTCCTGTACAACTTCCCCAATGCTGGCCTTCGCTTTCCCAGAATTCACTTTCTTTCCTATGGAATACATGATGTCTGTAAGAAAGTACACAACTCTCTCTTTTAAAAATTTTCTTTAAAATTTTTTTTTCTTTTGATTCTAGGATAGCATTTTCTTTCCCTGTGCTCATTTCTAACTGTGCTGCACATAAATATTCCACTCTTAGCACTTTTAGCTAGACAATTTGGTGACCTTAAGTACATTCACATTATTGTGTGACTATTGCTACTGTTTGTTTTCTTTGGAAAGTAGACATTGCCAGGCTCTCTACTTTCTCATTTCTATTTTTTCCTTGCTCCTTTGGTCATGATTTTGCCTCCACAACTTCTTTTCAGTATCTCTAGAGTCTCTGATGACCACATGAGCATAGCACCTTTGTTACTTATTTATAGGCATACGTCACCATATGCCTATTAAAAGGGCTGGGCCCTTCCACATCAATGACTTATTAAGAAAATGCTCTATGGGCTGCTTCCAGGCAAACCCTATGGTGGTATTTTTATCAATTGTGGTTCCTTCTAAAATAACGCTAGTTGTGTCAAGTTGACCAAAAATGAACCAGGACACAATGGAGTACAAGAATAAATTATACTTTGGGGTCAATTTTTTTTTTGAAATAGGGTCTTAACATGTGCGCCAGGCTAGCATTAAAGTCTGTATATAGCCAAGGCTGGCCCTGAACTGGTGATTCTACTAATTCAGCCTCCTAGTCCTGAGACTATATGTGCCACATCCATAGTCTCTTTCTTCTGTTTACTTGTGCATGCTTTTATCTTTTTGTATATGTATGTGGGTGCGCATGCAGGTGCGAGCACATACAGCTGCCTGTGCGTGTGTGTGGGTGCATGTGGAGGCCAGAGGTTGATGTCGGGTGTATTAAGGTAGAGTATCTTGTTGAACTTGGAGCTGCTGTTTCGGGTCTAGCTAGCCAGCTTGCTCTGGAGAGCCCCTGTCTCTTCTTCTAGCATGCTGGGACTACCAGTGGCTGCAATATCCAGGCAGCTTTCTTTGGGTTTTGGGGAACTTAACTCCTGCCCCTACACTTACATTGCATTGCTTTCCTGAAGGACTGATTATACACATCACAGAAATGGCCACTGGACAGCAGTGGCCCCTACTTCCACTGAGAGGGAACACTCAGGAGAGTAGATGCTCTGGGCCCTTTCAGTGATAGGAGGCCCCAGCCTGGAGAAAGAGCTTGATGCTTGATGGGTGTGGGAAGCGGGTCAACTAGAGCTCTGTATCTCTTCTCCTCTTCATACTCTCCTGAAGAATTATATCAGCCTACAGTCTAGAAGATGCTCCTGAATAAAAATAAGAAGTGTTCTGGAAAGGAAGGACTGATGAAAGGGCAGCCGGCAGAGCATGGTGAGCAGAGGGACTAGAAGACTCCTGTAGTCATCTTCATAGTAACAGCAACAATGTGGATTCTGGGGGTCACACCCTGGTCCTCATACATGCTAGGCAAGTCTCTTCATGGCCTGAACCAGATGTCCTAACAATGCCCTACTCTGGAGCTTCTCCATGCACCCATCTTTCCTCATTGGTGAGTGCAGGCAGTTGGTTTCCTTGGATGCTGCCTCCTTGAGGTTAAGTTCAGACAGTACAAGGACCTTCAGATGCTAGGGAATCTTTTTCTCTGCCAAACCCAAAAGAGCAGAATCATTTCCAGCCAGGCATCATGGCTGGATTCTGTCTGGTGGCCCTGCTGTACATGGGAGGTCTGTCGACCCGGAGGGAAACATCAGCACGACAGAGCCTTGGGTTAGTAAGTAACGGATGTCAAGTTCAAGAAGATGAGATGAGAACCAATTTTTCTGTATGTTCCTCCGGGCCCACTTTGAACTGGGCTTTGAAGATACTGACTCTGCCAGAAAGATGTGCGGATACAATCACAGAGACAAGACTGCCTTAATTGTCATCTGTAAACCTCGCAAGCATTTATGCACACTCATACACTTATGCAAATGTAGGCGATGACAAGTAGAGAACGGGCAATTTGTAGTCCTTTGTCATGTGAAAAAAAACAAAAAACAAAACCAAGACATTTAAAAATAAAGCATCTTAAGGTCTTAGGGCTTGTTTGGGAAAGACATGGCAGATAGAGCAGAAGGGCCTGGCTGGTGCTCCCATGTGGCTCTTCTTCCTGTTGACCCCAGATTGACCCTCAGACTTCGTAGTGGCAAGGTGTTTTTCCTCTTGGAGTGATTCCACCAGAATGTCTGACGGGAGAATGCATGAGGGCTCTTCGGTTCCAGAAGGGCTCAGGGAACCTCTGACCTGCCATTTGCATCCAAAAGCTGTTGCTGCAATTCTGAGCTTCTGGAGCTAAAAGAGTTCCCTGCCTTTGTCTTGAACACAATGAGCAAGCCACTGAATGAGCAGGGGATCTCAGGTCAAGACTCAGGTGCATTGAGGTCCAGGATATGACTGACACAGGAGGGGACCCATTTCGCTATGAATTCTTACCAGGTAGTTAGGCCAAAATCAATCCCATTTTTTAAAATGCCTCTTTCTTTCTTCTGAATTTTTACAAAATGGAGAACAATTTGATATATCATGCCTTGGAAATGCAGCATGGGTAGAGGGGGGAGCAGGCTCACACCTGTGAGGCTTCTCGTTTGGATCCCTAAGCAGGCAGGCTTTGCTGCATATCGGTGGAAAGTAAGAATTAGGAAGATTTTTTTTTTTAAACACCATTGGTAAAACTCCATTTTCTCTCATCTTCAGATTGCGTGGAGTTGAGACCAGTAGCTCAAATTGCTGCTGATGACTCTAAATCTCTGGTTCTGGTTTCCGCTGATGACATTTTAAGTGGCCAGGCATCATCTCCTCTTTTCCATACCCCTAGAGTAAGAAGAAGCAATTTGCCCTTGATCCCCGTGGCTGGCCCCATGCTGATTTCCATGCAAAGCTGGCTGATGAGAGATACCCCAGTCAGCTGCCAAATTGCCTTGCGGTTATGATCATTTCAGTGCGGCAAAGTGCACATTATTATTCTGCTCTAATCCAGAAGTATGGAGATGGGGCGTGTTTTTTCTTTTTGTTCTAGTGGCTGTCATCAGCCCCTGGATGGGACTCATCTATGGTAGGCAGATCTTCCTATCAGTAGTTGGAAGGTTCAGATAAAAGAGATGGGGACTGCTTGAAGTTCCTTCCTATCAGTGCAGAAACTTTCAAAGAACACTTTTTTTTTTTTTTTTTTTTTTTTTTTTTGCAACCAGGATTTGGAAGATAAAGTGAATGTGAGTGCTTTGAAACCACAGAAAAACTGTGGAGAAAATGAAAGTGTTATAGGTCTTCTTCCGACTTTTAATGTTCTGAAGAGGATTTCTGCTTTTTAATAATGATTTTGTTCTAGAGGCAGCACAAGAAAGGGCTGAGTTGAAAGAATTTTAAATTTAAACCCAACACTTTCAATAATTCAAGGCTTTTCTTGTAGGCTGTTCTGGTTGCTATAATCCCATCACTAGGGACAATTCAAGGGTTTTAGAAATGCTATGCCAGGAGCCACAGGCAAAGACCGAATGTATTTAAAAATTATAACACAGGGAGGGCTGGAGAGGTGGCTTAGTGATTAAGAGTACATACTGCTCTTTTAGAGAACCCAAGTTCCGTTCTCAGCACCCACATTGGGTGGGGTCTCATAACTGTTTGTGATTCAGAAGGGTTGGAAACTTTAGGCACCTGTGCTCACATGCGCACCCAAACACAGACTTCTACCCCTTTAAAAATAAGATCTTAAGAAACATTCCACCTTAAGGAGTAACTAAAGAAGTGGTCCCACACACTTCCCCCAGAGTTGTGGTTCTCAGAGTTTCTTGGCTGGTCTGGTCCATCATGATGGCTGCATGTTCCTTAGTGGTGTTTGATCTACTCATTGGCAAGAGACACAATTCCAGCTGGTGAATGTGAAACAAAGTCAATGATGAGCTCCCAAGAAACGCTTTTCTCAACCTGAAATGCTGGTTCCTCTTCACCAGCGGATGTTCACCTGAGCACCTAGATTTACAGGGTTCATATCGTGAGAGTATGGTGAGTTAAGCCACTGAGAATGACAAAGCAGAGTGGGAAGGGACTTGGGTCCATCTGTGCTTATAAGTCTGGACCATCATCATAAGTTGCCTGAATCCCAACCTCAGGAGTTTTAACTGCAGACAATGTAGAGCTAATAGATATTTTACTTTGGGAAGTATTTGATAAGATTTAACACTTTAAAAAGATTTATCTGTTTCATTTTATGCATATGAGTATTCTCTCAGCATGTATGTATGTGTAGCGCATGTATGCCTGGTGCTAACAGAGGCCAGAAGAAGGTGTCAGATTCCTTGGAACTGTAGTTATGGATGTTTTTGAGCTACTGTATAGGTGCACACACACACACACACACACACACACATGTAACTTTATAAGCATTATGTGGAAAGGTTGGCAGATGCCACATTAAAATCAGGGATGCCATTGCAGTTATCCAGGTTTTGGGTAATGAAGCCTTATGGAATTGGATATAGAGTTGCTGAGGACCAAAGGAGCATCAATAAGTTACAGTGCTGACGGTGGTAGGAGAAAAAGTCGTAACACGGTCATTGAGTTTTTACTTTGGTAGACTGGGCTGGTGGGAAATTTTCCCTATAATGAGAGAAGATGACACAGAAAGAACCTACCCTACAGGCACTTTTCTGTTTTCTGGTGGGAAAATAATGAGCTCAGTTTGAAGCCTGTTGACTCCAGCAATCTGGAGCATGTCTAAGCAGGTGTGTTTAGTGTCATCTGGACATGTCCCCTGATTTGGAGAAAGCTCGGGGCGGGGGGTTGTCCTCATATGTGACTTAACAAGTTTCTCGCCTGCCAGCATGCTCTGCCTATGCTGTCATGCTGTAGGTACAGGACTGGGGGGAGAGAGCTCCCTTTTATAGCATCTTTGAACAGACGGAGACATAGATCTGTAATGGTCATGCAGGCTTTCGCTTCACACAGCTGTCAGGTGGTGGCTTTAGAGGAGACAGAAATCCTCCTTTCAAACTCCTTCAGTAGTGCTTCTGCCAAAAGACTCTGTTGCGTTCCCTTCATCACGTGTAGTTTTTAGTTTACGGTTAGAATGTCTGACTTCCTCATCTCTCAAAGACGGTTTTGTGTCAAGAGGATTTTCTGGTTCTGACCATGTGAGGCATTTGAATTGGCCACACTTCTGCTTAGGAACGATGTGAAACAGAAGAATACAGGTTACTCTTCTGGGAAAAGAAAGTGTGAAACAGGTAAGAGTTAAAAACAGTTGACCTAGGGCTCTCAAATCTTCTGTCCTCTGCAGCATGGCCATGGGCATTTCTAATGATACGCTTCTAATGTGTGTGCACCTGTGTATGTAGAGGTATTGGACACTCACACACACATTCACATACATTCAAATGTATATAGTAGTTTTCATGGGTATTGTTTACCATAAAGTTTATATTACTTTAAAATGAGGAGCAGCAATTTCATTTAAATTAAGTGATTCTCTATAGTTAGCCTCCCTCCTCCCTCCTCTCATAACCATATCCTGTAGCAACTCACACTGCCTTGAAGGAGCCCATTGGTTCCTTTGACTAGTCAATCTACTTTGTCTGATTTGTTACCAGTGCTGTTATGGTCAGAGCTTGGGCTCTGGCAGCCATAACAAACTAGGCCACCAATCCTCAACAGGCCAACCAAATAGACTGGTAATGGTGAAAAACAGATGTTTATTCAATGTGGCAACCTTGGAAGAGGAACACAGGTGTCTAATGCAAAGGCATGCATAATTAAGTAGTCCTGGTCAAAGTGTCCTGTCTGTCAGGGACACATCATTATCTCTGCCCTAGTTGCTTCCACAAGATGGTCTGACAGTTTGTCAGAACTGTGTGAAATCTCTTTCCGGCTGGCACCAAGGTCTCTAACCTTTTTTTTTTTTCCTTCTAGCATGGGCTTCCCAGGAACATACCAATTTCTTGGGGTACACTGTTTGATAGACTGATAGCTAGAATATGTCATTTCTGACAGGACAGTTACAAACAGAGTATTATCAGAAGAGAACATCAGAATTGCTAAATGTCCCAGAAAAAGATCTAGTTGGTAATGCACCAGAGCCTGGTAGATAAGACCCCGCTTCCTGGGTCTGCCAGAGCTGTATTTGCCCCTGACAGCCAAGGCTTTGCTAGGTCACTCGACTTCTCAAAGACTTAGCTGCTTTTTGTGAAAAAGAATATTAACCATTGTGAAGAATTGTTATGAAAATAATGTGAGTCAATGGACGTAATGCTCTGAGCTGTTTATGCTTAGTAGAGTGAGCACTCGGTAAGCATCAGTTCACAAAGAGGGATTATGGAATTGCAGCACGTTGGTGTCACTAGAAGGATGCATGGAGTGGTTGGACTCTAAGAGCCCCGAGCTATGCTTGCTGGACGATTGTGCTTAGGTGAGTTCCCAGCTTAGTCAGAGGAAATGAAATAGTGCTGGAGCAGGAAGTGAGCATTCATTCAAAAGAACTGAAAATGACCACAACCCCTGTCAGCCTGCTTCTAGGACTAGTGAAGCAATGACAAGGATTCTTTTTTTTAAAAATTCTTTATTAATCACACTTTATTCACTTTGTATCCCCTGTGGTTCCCTCCCTCCTCCCATCCCAATCCCTCCCTTCCTCCACCCTCTGCATGCATGCCCCTCCGCAAGTCCACTGATAGGGGAGGTCTTCTTTTCCTTCCTTCTGATCCTAGTCAATTAGGTCTCATCAGGAGTGGCTGCATTGTCTTCTTCTGTGGCCTGGTAATGCTGCTTCCCCCTCAGGGGGAGGTAATTAAAGAGCAGGCCAGTCAGTTCATGTCAGAGACAGTCTCTGTTCCTATTACAATGGAACCCACTTGGACACTGAACTGCCATGGGCTACATCTGTGCAGGACTATGCATGGAGATAACCTAAGACCCCTGCACAGACAGGTTTCTTTGAAGACTTAGCTTCTTCAGGTGGAGAATAAGGGAATTTAACGTACCTGTTTAGTACCTATTTACCTAATAGCTGCTAGGTACCAAGAACTCTGCTAGGCCTTGGAAGATAACACTGAACCTATCAGACATCCCCTTACCCTTCATAGAGTTTAATCCAATGATGGGAAGCGTCAACACAGGGAGTCGTAAAAGCAATTGGAAAATTGCCGCTGCGAGAGATGCTTCAAAGGAAAGGCAGGTCTGGGTTTTACACTTGTGAAAGGGTTTTACAGATGTGACCTAAGAGATCCGTTAGAGGAGGTTTCCAAAGGAAGAGATTTTTAATTGATGTGTCCCATACATTGTGTGCCACTGTGTCCGGCTTGTTCGTGGACTCTGAAGCTCTGAACTCAAGTCCTCATGTTTCTATGACAGATGCCTTCTGACCGAGCTGATCTCCCCAGCTCCAAACCAAAAGCTTTGAGATGCAGAAAAGTTTAAAAGTTCCCTCTGCCCGCCAGGAGATTGTGCAGCAGCAATGAACTAACCAGTACGCGAAGGCTGAGGAGGCAGCTTTTGCCCGAAGCTTCTATTCTGCCAGGAGTTGCAGGAGGGATCTGGGAGCTCCGGTTCACTAGGTGTTTTATAGTTCACATCCTGTGCTGGGTTCTCTCCAGAAAGCTCTGTCAGCAAGCGAGCGATTTGTGTGTTTATGCTTACGGGGTTTTCTGCTGAAAGGTACAAACCCTGAAATGTAGGGGCCCAAACTGGCGTAGAGGGACTTCCCTACAGGGAAAAGTCAGAGAAAGAGTGAACAGAGGTTATTGGGAACCTGCTATTGTGTCTTAGCCAGGAGTTCTAGGATCAGAAAATCCAAGCAATGTGAGGGTGAGGTCCTCGGGAGACCTGGAAAGATCAGTGCGAGCATAAAGCCTCTGTAGGGGTAGAGGATGGGTTCGGGCCCAGAATGTGGGTGGCTCCTTTCTAAATGCTGGTTTCCTATTTTAATGATGTGGATTTTTGCATCTTTTTGCCATTATAAAAACGACATATGAATAGTATAACATATCTCAGTAATATAAAGTAAAAAAAGAAAAAAAACTACCTATAAGTCCACTAAACACAGATAAATTTGTTTTTGTTGTTCAGTAAATTTTAGGTTGGAACATAATATTAGTACAGGAAACACAGAGATAATGCATATAATCCATGGGCCATGAAAGTACCCAGTGTGCCATCCCTCCTGCCTAGGACACCAGTCCTCAGGAAGCCCCTCCCAACACATTTGCTTCAAGGAGTTTGCTGCTGTCTCTGCTGCTGGTCCTTGTTGCTGCTTTTGCTATTGTTTATTGCTGGTTTGCTGGATTGCTGGATATGCTGACAATGAAGAGTGGAATCGCTCCAAGGAACTACATCTAAAGAGGTCTACATCCCCTCTCCCTACTAACCTTCTTTCTCTTCTACCTAGGGTTGTGGGGTTGGAAGGGAGGCTTAAGGAACCACAAATAAAGTAGGTTAAAAAAAAATCAAAGCCTACATGTGAACATCCATTTTTTTCTGTCTTTACTTCCCATCTCCCCAGAGGAGAACAGGGTTCACTGACATTTGTGCTACCAGTCTGACATTCATGTAAATACCAGGGAACTATTGAAGTCATGTCCTTGTTCTTACACAAGATGGCCTTTCACTTATTTAACTATTTCCCCACTCCCATATTTTTCACTGATAAGAATATTTCAATATGTTCCTTTTGATTCATACATATACCTTTCATAACATGCGAGCCTAGGAGAGAAAGCCTAGGTTGTAAGACATGTTTAACTTTGATAAATATTGCAAAATAATTTTCAAAATTAGTAGTGGCAATTTTTTATACTTCCATAGTGTCTGAGAATTGGTTTCTCAGCAACACCTGGCATTATCAGTCTCTTTATTCTATTATCATATGCATGTGTAGTACACTCTTTGGATTTTAATTAGCATTTCATTTGTGCCTAATAAAGCTAATCTCCTTTTGTTAGTTTATTGGCCAACCAGAAATCTTTTGGGTAGAGCTGTTCAATTCTTTGGGCCTTTTATTTTCTATTGGATCAACTTTTTAAGTCTTACTGTATTGCAGGTTTAAAAAAATTGAATACATGCCTGTATTTGAATTGTTTTCTCCCCTCAGCTTGTTGGTTACCTATTGTTTTAGCAGTTACCTTATATAGTATCACACGTGTGAATGCATATATGTATTTGTGTGTTTCACATTAAGGTATAAGTTCATAGAACATTTTGATATTGACTTAAAATTATGTGCCCATTTATCTATCATCTTATCTATCTGTCCATCTATCTATCTATCGCCTATCAATGAAACATCTATTATCTCTGTATCTAGTATATTATTATCATCGTCCCTATTATGTACATATATATTCACCACCTATCAAACATCTACCTATTTTTTGCGTTTTTTGCAAGTCTCACAGGATGTCAGTGATCTTTTCTATCTGTCCACTTATTTAATCTTTAGTGTTATTTATTTCTTGTATTTCTATTTTCTTTTTATTTCTTCCTTTTTTTTTAATTTTCATGTTCTTTCTGAGGTTATTTTTCTTTACTTGAAGAACTCTCTGTAGAATTTCCTTTATTTTGAGATTACTCTGCTAAAAAATTTAGTTGCTTGTCTCAGAATTCCTTTACTGAGTCTTCGTCATGGAACAATATCTTGTGCAGAATTTTAAGTTCTCAGATGTTTCCTTTTAGCTCTTTGAAGAATCTGTGCCATCGTCTTCTGGGATTTCATTGTCCATGTAGAAGAGTCAGCTGCTGGCTTTCCTCTTGCTTTGTTGGAGTGGTCTTTTTGTTTGGTTGTTTTTGTTTTCTCTTTGTACTTAGTGTTCTATAATGTATCTAAGCATGACTTTCATTTTCATTATTTTGCTCAGAATTTATGATGCTTTGTATATCTGTGGTTCAAGCTCTTTCATCATTTGCCATTCTGTTTTTGTCTTTTTAATAATACAGAACCCAACATATTTTACTTAGACTTTTGAAAAAAGCATTTTGCACACCTCTTAGTCTTTTTTTAAAAAATAATTTTTCCTCCACTTTCTCCATGTCTTTCTCTGAGATTTTTTTCTGACCTCTATTTTCTCTTCAACTACACTTAATCTTTCCTACCCATTGAGTTCTCAACGTAGAATAACACTTTTCATTTGTCTCCTTTTTGTAGTTTTCAGTACTTTCCTCTAATTTCCTCTCTTGTCACTTCCTTTCTTAGACATCTTTCATCATGTATCACAATAGGTAAGCACCAGGTGGGCCTGCTGAGTGTCTGTCTGAAGGTGTGAAGGATCGTTCTACTTCATTGTCACTTCTGCTGTATGGCTAGTGCTTATCTTTATTGTTTTTTTCTTGTGGGTTGGATAATGTATTTAAATGTGTAAAGATAAGCCGAGTTTGTGGATGGGACATGCTTACAGAAAGAGTTGCTTTTGGCTCTGGCAGGAGGTCAAGAGTCTGTTACCTGGCTCCATGTAGGAAACTGGCTGCTCTTCCTGTGTTTTATTCCTGATGTGTCTGTTTTTTTTTTTTTTTTTTGTATTTTATTTTTTTCTTATCAGTTACATTTTATTAACTCTGTATCCCAGCCGTGTCCCGATCCCTCATTCCCTCCCAGTTCCTCCCTCCCTGATGTGTCTGTTTTGATGCCATCCTTTTTCCTTGGCTGTAGTCATTCTGTGTCACAGCCACAATTTTGAAACATTTTGCAGGGATTCTTCTCACTCAAGCTTAGTCTCCATTCCCGTGAGATCTACAAAACCCCTATCTAATTTCCAAAGCTCTCCACTGTTGCTTTTGAATTGATGAATATCTTGAGAAGAGATTATACCGCATCTCGGGTTGATTCCTCTGAGTTTCTCTCTCCCATGGGGTATTGAACTCACAGCCCTTACTGCTCTGGTTGCTAAGGTGCTTAAAACAGACATTTCAAAGTATTCTATCAGTGTGTTCTTAATTGTTTATGAATGGTATGATCCCATCAAATCAACTCCTCATCAGAACTCTTAATTTAATCCTTTGTGTGTGTGTATGGTGCTGGGGAATCAAATACCAATTCATTGCACACGCTAGGAAAATTCTCTGCTACTGGGTCATATTCCCATCAGTTATTTCATTCAACGTAAAATCAAGAAGAATGACTAGAGTCAGCAAAAATGGGTAGTAGTGTGTGTACATGTTCGGGAAGATAGCGGACACACCAGGCATAGACACACTGGAGCCGGTTGTGGGGTTGATGGTGCTACTGTATCTTCTTTATAAGATAAACTCTATTTTTCAGGCTCCCAGGGGATACTAGTTGGAAGGTGGAAACTCCCATCAGTGGGAATGTACCTCGGATGACCAATTCTTGTCACAATCTTAATAACACTCAAAACTCATTATCAAAATGTAACATTAAAAAAGTGGTATGTGTACTTACCTTTATGCTTGTTTAGGAAAGGACTAAGTAAGATAATGTGTATAGAAATATTGAAAAATTTAGAGAGACCTTCAAATGTGAAGATTTGTTATTGATGTGTGTTTCTAGGACATTCTTGAGTTTCCTTGAATTTCTTTGAAAAAAAAAAAAGTACTAGCTTAAACAGCAATAATATTTGCTCACCAAGATTTCTTCAGGCATGCAGAACTTACTCTATCACATAACCGTCAAGAGTGTAGACAAGGCTTGACAATTTGCTTTTCAAATCTATGAAACATCTTGTTTCATTTTTAAAGTTTTGTCATAAGAGTAGAGTTTAAGCCTGTTATTCAGTCTGCTACATCACACCCTGCAGAATGACTGCTTGCTCAAGTCAGGTTAGGCAGAATGAGAAATAAACATCAACGGGTATGATGATTTGAGTTCTGGAAAGAAATCTTACAGGCAGTTCATTCACGGAGACAGCTCACAATAGACATTTGAGTGGCATTTAAGGTCAACCAAGAAAACTGGCGCTTTGTAGCTACCAAAAAATTAAAAAACACTGCTACCAACGAAAACAACTCTTCCTATGATAAATGCCCCTGATTTATTACTGGTTCTTTGTTCCAGACAGAAGGAACCAAAACCTTTCCGTTTACTTTTATTCCAACCAACTACCACTGTTTCTGTTGTACCCTTTCCATACAAGGCATTCTTTTTAGTGCTGGGATTATAAAATAGTTTAAGTTCCTGTCACTGTCATTTAAGTACTTTAATATATAATAATAATTATAGAAATAGGAGTCATGCATCAACCAATATGAAAGGTAAATAGTGTTAAGGTCTAAGTATTTGGTGTTGGCTATAGGTTAAAAATACCTTAAGCTAGATAAATCTAGGAGAAGTCACGGAAGAGTTTGATTTGAGTTAGTCTTGGAAGAAGCCTTGAATTAGCTCAGTAGAAATGATAAGGGGTGGGAATACGAACATTTGAAAGAGGACAAACAGGGCCTAGAGATGGGAATCTTCTTCGCACAGGATAAATCCTACTACAACAAAGCAATAAGGGGCTAGGGACATGAGTCAGTTGGTAGAATGCTTACTGAGATTTCACAAATCTTTGGGTTTGATCCCCTGTACCTGTGTAGTGGTGTATACCTATAATCCCAGTACTAAGAAAGCAGAAACAGGAGGATCATAAGTTCAGAGTCATTTCTTGGATACATAGCAAGTTCAACACTGGCCTGAGATACATACACCCCTGTCACAAAACAATACAGCTAGAGTAGTGAAATGTAAATTCCAAGAGTTGCTTATTTTGCTCCTAGGTCAGAATCTGCCACATAGTGTACAATTAATACAGACTGACTGATTAGCTATATCTTAGGCAGAGTCATTTGCTTTGTGCAAGTTGGGGAAGTGGAAAGATCATTTAGAGATTTCTATTCCATGGAAACCCTTCTGAAGTTTGCCCTCTTATCCAAATTTGGGTTTCTATAGTAAAATACTGGAGACAATCAGCTTATAGAGAGGAAGGGTTTATTTGGTTCCTAGTTCTGGAGGTTGCAGTGTAAGACCAAGCTGCCATATTGCTTTAGACATCTGATGAGTGAACTGAATGGCTCTGGTGGAGAATTAAGGGCAGAGCCAACTGTATGTGCCATCAGCCAGGAAAAAAAGCGAGAGAAGAGGAAGAAATGCCACATAGGCCTTTGGCAAATGCTCAACCAAACCATAGCTGCATGATTAATCAGAAATCAAGGCGTCACTCTGTCCTTTGCAGGAAGACAGTTTCAAGAGGCAGCAGGAGGTTGAAGTGCCCCAGTGATTGGGCATGTGCAGGGACCCGGAGGTTGATTTTGCCTTCTGATGACAGTATTTCATGGAAGGAAATCAGCGCAGAGGCCTGGAGGCAGGAACTGGAGCAGAGACCACAGAGGAGAGCTGCTTACTGGCCTTCTTAGTAGCTTTTTGGCATACCCCAACACCACCTGCCTTGGCATGGCAACACACAGGGGGCTGTGTTCTCCCTTGTCAGTCATCAATCAAGAGGATGCCCAGCAGGTTTGCCCACAGGCCAATCTGTTGGGAGAATTTTCTTGACTGAGGTTCTGTTTCTTCTGAGAGGAGCGCCTAGCTTGGGTCAAGTTGACAAAAACTGAGTAGGACACCACCAATTTATTGAGAATATCCTATATCAGGCTTGCTTGTGATGGGGTCAGTAGACTGATACACCAAACAGTGGCCAACAGCTCTTGCTTTAATTTCATTTTCTGCCCAGAAGCCTATGAATAGAAGGGGGAAAGTATTGAGCATCAGTTCCACTTTAGACTGACCCTAGAGAGTCATTTATGGGAGTGACAGCACCCATGGATGGTAGCAATGATTCTATGAAAGCTGTTTTAGAACCTAAGGCCTAGGCTGCTATGACAAGTCTATGGGGAACTAGAACCCTGAAAATCTGTAGGGCAGCTTACTGTCAGCTTGGCTCTTGATAACTTTCTTCATCTCTAAGTCAAAGAAGTAGCATAAGAAAGTGAAATCAAGCCTTACATGGCTTGCATCCTACGGTACATTAGGAATATCGGCTTGTGATTGGGATGGACACTGTCATGCCTTGGGATTTTTCCTGTCCTCCTCTTCTCTTAATGACACTCACTGGAAGCACCAGGCTTCCAATGGGTTAAATTGGTGGCGGCATGTGAGAAGATGTACAAAATTTTGTAATATTTGGTTATGTCGTTAGGCTTATTCTTTTGACACAAAAGAAAATATATTGGAGCTATATGCTGTAAAACCTAAATGTAGTGGATTACATCTCTGCTGACTTTCCTCAGTCACTGTAACAATCTGTGCCATGTGTCCCTGCTACCTAGACTTTACAGATCGGTGTCTGGATCAAGGGAACTTGGGTGACTCAGAAGAATTCTAACAAAAGTGTTAATAAGATCATTTTCCATTATTGTGATGAAATACCCAAGACTGGAAGTTTCTCTCACTCTGGTGGCTGTTTCCACCTATACACACATATACACACCTGAATACATATGTCTCCCCTCACACCCGCTTGTACCCTCCCTACAAACAAATTAATAAAGTAGGAGAGATCAACGTGGCTAACAAGGAGGGTTTGTCAAATGCAAGCCAGGGCTTCCTCTGGTGGAGAAGAAAGTGCAGGGGCTTCTGGGAGACAGTGACCTTAGCGTTCAGTGAGTGCGCTGTAGCGCTCTGCTTGCACCGCCTCAAGCAGGTCCTCACACAGCCATGATCACCGAGGGCTCTGGTGGGCCACAGCACAGCGTGACCCTGGGTGTTGCTCCCAGGCGACACTGTCATCATCGCTCAGTCTCTGCAGTGCATTCTGCAGCAGGGGATTTCAGAGGAAGGGAGGAGGAGAAATAATAAGCCAGTTAGCAACAACACTTTAATGACCATCTTTGTCTATAGGTGAGTGACCCTGTCTCACTAAAAAAAAGCCTTGACTTGAAAAATCAGAAGATACATATAATTATGTGAGCCACTTGCCATGGTATTTCCTACATCACTGGAAGACATTTGTGAAAGTCAGGACAATCGCCCTGTGGTCTCTTTAACTTGGTAATTAAGCTGCCTCTGAGGACTCTGAAGACTGGTTTTCTCTGCCCACCCTCTCATTTCCTGGGCTAGAATGGATGTCCCATGCCTGCAGCTCCCTCCCAGGCACTGTCAGAGCCTGTGAGTTCTGGAGTCCCAGTCTCCTGTCTTCATATCTCCCTGCTTCTCTCCCTCTTCTTTGGTCAATGCATCGAATAAGAATTAGCACCCAGAACAAATGCGCTACTATTTTTTCTTCTCATGATTGGTCCTTGTGCCCGTGAAGAGTCTTGCAAGCTGCCAGAAGGCTCATTTGGCTGAGGTTTGTGATTTGTATTGATTTCAGCCTGAGTTAATGGAGCCCATGTGGGGAAGAGGAGCTAAGGCTGCCTTGAAAAGGGCCTTGTGGCAGGGATGTGGCTCTGAATCTCGTCACATCGACATTTGTGTTGCTGTGGGATGCCACTCCTCTGTATTGTAGGTTGACTAAGGACATCCACAGCCTCTCCCCATACCATGTGGGTGACACACACCCACTTTCTTGAGATAGTACTGTTCCACCATGCTCTCTACCTTCACCGTGAAGGTACCATGCATCCAGGGGCACAGTCCCTAGGAAGCCAGAGCTGCCTTTCATTTGTCCCATGGTGGTGTGTTCAGGGTCTCCCGGGGTTGGGAGTAGGGCAATGACCATCACTGCAAGCCTGTATTCCCTTGATGCTATTTTACTTTACATTCTGTGTAGTGGTTGAGGCTGGCATGGCACACGGAACTGGCTGTCAGGCAGTGTTCTGTTGATTGATAGACTGACTAAGCCCTCAGCCGTTTTGGGGGCAGAGGTTCTACATTTTGTTAAGAGCGTTTGTTTAGAACAGTGCTCATCAAATTTTAATAAGTGTATGAATCACCTAGGATCTTGTTAAAATTCAGTCTGTGGTTAGGTTTAGGGAGGGGTCTGGGCTGACATTTATAGTAAGTTCCTAGGAGGCAGCTGCTGCTGCTCTAGAGAGACAGTAAGACTAAATCACAGCCAGAGTGGGGCCTTTCTGACATAAGCAGTTCACTCAGTAATGCCATGTTGGGCTACGTGTGGCAAGGGGGACCAATGAAACCTCTCATTCTACAGACAGAAATACTGAGTCTTGGTGACTGCCATGTTCCATAAGAGGCATTTCTTTGCCAATGTGGACAAAACTTACAACTCTACTAAATCTCAGTATTTCTCAGATAACCAGTAAGAGCTTCCATTATATTTTTGTGTTTATGCATGCATATTTGTATATATATTTGTGTAGATATACATATTTGTACAAATTTATGTGCATATGTGTTATGTATAAATATTTATATATGTGTATGTATTATGTATGTGTATATGCATGCATATATTTGTGTGTGTGTATGGAATGCTCTTGTGTGCATGGAGGCCAGAGGTCAGCATCTGTGTCTTCCTCTCCATCCTATTGTTGAAGCAGTTTCTCAGTGAACCCGTGGCTTGCTGATGTGGCTGGCCTGGCTGGCCAATGACTCCCAGGAATCCTTCTGTCTCCACCTTCCAGCCTTTCAATTAGAAGCATACACTACGATGCCTGGCTTTTTGTGTGGGTGCTAGGATTCTAACTCAGATCCTCATGCTTTTGCTGTGGATGCTGAATACACTAAGCGGCCTCTCCATCCCTGAGCTTTCTCTTCGTGGTTGCTCTCTGTAATTCTTGGACACACTCTTCTGGTGATATTTCTGATCAGGCAGAAGATGGCTTTTCTAGACCTGAACCAGATATAACTTGTCTCTTTCCTTTCTTCGGATGAAGCATTTGGGTATCAGTCAAGGAAAGAAATTGAGCATGGCTAATTCACCACCAGGGGCAGGTTGACATGTCTGTATGTGTGCATACACATGTAGGCTGTGAATTCAATGCTGAAATAAAGTTTCCTTCTATAAACAGTGGAGACTTTAGTGTTTCCTGAACACCACTCTATTGCAGCAGGGAAACATTGTGGGCTGATATCATAGAGGCCCGTCGGCTTTACCTCAAGGTTTTTGCTCACGGCTCATTGCTTTTCTCTTCTGGGGGAGCCATTTTTAGTAAGCTTGCATAATCGTCAACTGAGTGCTTACTGAGGGAATGAACCCCAAGGAAAGCTGGACTGAGTCCAGGTCTGGATAAAAGATGAGTACCTTCAGGTAGTCTTCCAGCCAGTGGGGCGCACTGAAAGATGTGTTCAGTTGCTTCCAAATGTCTTGTTTCTGCTCTTGATTAACCTGAACGGTGATGAAGACAGAAGGGGCAGTGTGTGGACTGTTGGAATTATTTATGTATACTTGAGACAGGGTTTCATGTAACCCAGGCTGGCCTTGAACTTCTTATGTAACTGAAGATGACCTCAAACACCTGCTGCTTCTGCTGCCACTTCCAGAGTGCTGGGATTATAGGTTTTGCTCTCATGCCTGGCTTTATCCAGCTCTGAGGATGGACTCAGGGCTTTGTGCATGCCGGGCAAACACTGTACCAACTGAGCCACACTCCCAGCCAGTGTGTTAAATCTTGTCTAGAGAGGAACAGGAAAGACTCCTGCCCTTTCCTACCAGGGCTGCACCAGTGGCTTGTGATTGGAGGTGTGTGCCTGCGTGCTATATATTAAATTGCTATCAAAACCAGCTGTGGTGGCGCACACCTTTGATCCTAGCACTTGGGAGGCAGAGGCAGGCAGATCTCTGTGAGTTTGAGGCCAGCCTGATCTACAGAGTGATTCCGTGATAGTCAAGGCTACACAGAGAAACCTTGTCTCAAAAAAAAAAAAAAAAAAAAAAAGATATCAAGAAATAAAAATTTTGCCAAAGGAGGAAAGCAGGGAGCTGATTTTTTGTGCTCTGTTGTGCCACATAGACACAGAAAGAAAAGCCAGGCTTATTTGTGCCAGAACTACCTGGTATTCAAAGATAGTAGGCAGTTTTGAACTCTAGAAAACAGGGCTTGTAGATCTTGATTCTGGGTGAGAGGAAGCAGAGAATGGAAAGGACCAAAGGACGTATTAGTTGCATTTTGCTTTGCTGAGATGAAGTATCTGGCCACACCAACTTTAGGAAGGAAAGGTTTGTTCTGGGTCATAGTTTGAGGCTCTGCCTATGGTGCTGGGGAAGGTGCCGCAGGAGCGTGGGCAGCCGGTGGTCGTGTGGCGCGTGCCTGTCAGGAAGTGGAGGAGACGAAAGCTGGTGCTCAGTTTGCTTGTCTCTTATGAAGTGCAGGATCCCGGCCCATGGAAAGGTGCTGCCCTTTATGGTGGGTTTTCCTGCCTCAGTTAACTGAATCTGGAAAGTCCATCGCAGACACGCCCAGAGGTTGTTTCCACGGTGATTCTAAATCCTCTCAAGTTGACAACCCGGATTAACAACCAGCAGGGGTAAAACGATGCAGGGTGGCCTTTGTTTTTAAAGTCTTCATATAAATCAGGCATGGCACCGCACACCTGTGAACCCAGGGCTTCAGAGGTGGAGACAGGGGATTTTGAGTTTGAAATCATCCCGTGCTAGATAGTGTGAATTTGCATTGAAACCCAACCCAAAACAAAGAACCAAAAATAATCAGGGATAATGTACACAGACAGATGGAAAGAGAGGAATCCAAGAAGTCACTTAGAAGAAGTAGAAAACTAAGACTCAAAACTGCTAAGAATTGCTAAAAAGCAATGGAAAATCATATTAATTTTACTACAAGACAAACTTCTACATGTATTGTTATCAGTGCATTTAGTGTTTTTTCATCAAATGTCCTGTGGTTTTCTGTCAGGGGCTGTGGGTTCATCAGGGCTGCCTTGAGGGGATATACAGACAGAACCACAGAGCTGATTCCCTGTGGTCATTAGTTCACTTTGATTCCACGATTACAGTTGTCCGCATAGAACTGGTAGAAAGCTTTCTTCTCTTTTAACCTGTATTCTCCCTCTCTCCCTTCCTCCCTCCCTTCCTTCCTTCCTTCCTTCCTTCCTTCCTTCCTTCCTTCCTTCCTTCATTTCTTTCTTTTTTGTGTTTATATGTGTACAAATGCACGTATGTATATGATGTGGGTATGTACAGGTGCACATTTGTGTGGGTGAAGGTATGTGTGTGTTCCAACACATAGGTGGAGTCCAGAGGATGACCTGGGTGCCCACCCTTGTTATCTATTTTGTTTTGTGACATCTCTCTTACTGTGCACTGCAGCATACGCCAGGCTAGCCCATGAGCTCCCGGGACTTGCCTCTGCATCCCATCTCCCTTAAAGTGCACAAGCTGCTGCTCCCCACTGATGTGGGTTGTGAGGAGGTGAACTACTCTGGTCAGGGCCCATCTCCTCAGCTTCCTAACGTGTTTCATTTCTAATTCTCACTCGAGAGAGAAACTTCCAAAAGATTCTATGTGTTTCCTTTTGAATTTCTAAGAGCAGAAGTTTTTCCTTGTGTTCCATCCCAAGATCAACGTGGAGGATAGTAACTGATGAGTTTAATCTGAAGCCTCCTATTAGTCAACAAAAATGTCTGTAGAGATAAATGACCTTGTGTATATCTTGGACTCCGCAAGCAGCAGTGAGCTAAGAAGGATGAGACTCTCATAATGTTATTCCTGCCCGAATGCCTGTGTTGTTCCTGCTGGTTTTGGCTGTTTTGGGGAATGTTACACTTTGTCTTAGTTGAAAGACAGGGTGAAAGCCAAATGGACTCATTTATTAATAAGAGTACTTCTGAAGAAGTTTGAAATATAGGGGGAGCTTCTCCCTCCCCATTTTTGCAAAATACACACAGTAGAGAGCTTACCCACACCACTTTCTTTAAGTATTTGGGTTTTTGTTTGGTATTAATAATATATAATATGTAATATATAAGAATAATGATGATGATGATAATGGTTTTTTGAGACAGGGTTTCTCTGTGTAGCATTGGCTGTCCAGGGCTCACTTTGTAAACCACGCTGGCCTTGAACTCAAAGCGATTCTGCCTCCCTGAGTGCTGGAATTATAGGCATGCATTTAAGTTTTTTTAAGAGGTATTAAATGTATTTAAGATGTGATAGAACTATTGCAGCTTTGGGGAACAAGCTCTCTTTTTCTATGATGGGTTCTGTGGATCAAACTCAGGTCTATCCTTACGTTGAACAAGAAGAGTTTTTTTTTTTTTTTTTTTTTTTTTTACCACTGAGCAGCTCACAAGCCTTTGCCTTCAGTATATCTTCGGAGAAATCTGTTAGTCTTACCAAGGGACCCCTGTTTGTCATGTGCTATTTCTTTCTTGCTGATTTCAAGATTCTTTGTATCATGTATTCGCAATCTACTTATATTTGTTTTCAGCATTAGTTTGGGAAAGATAAATTATAGAATACTAGAAAATTATAGAATACTGGAAAAGTCATCAATCCCAAGCAGTACACAGGAAGGGGAGGAAGAATCTAAACAATTTGGCAGGAAATGTAATAGTGAAAAGTTATCAGTGTCAGTTTCAGGACTGAGATGCCCAGGTTGATGTCTTTATTCATCACTTCGTGCTGGTTTGGATGCATTCCTATGAAGTGTTTCTCATCTGTAAGGTGGTTCTAAATGGTACCTATAAAAATACACCAAAGCGCTGTGAGGGCTAAGTAAGACAACCCACATTAACTACTCGGGATAATTAATCCTCAGATATCACCCAGTGAATGGTTTAATAGAGATGACAAAGTCTTACTATAGTTTATGAAAAGAAAGAAAGAAAAATGATGACAGTCTTGCTATTAATCCTCAGTATAGCTAATAAAAGAACATATATTCTTTAAATCTGTCTTTATCCCCCCCCCCCCCCCCCCGTGTGTGCGCACGAGTAAGTCAGAGGGCAAATCAGGCGTAACCTTCTACCTTATTTATGGGGTTTCTACTATTTGCTATGGTGGACACTGGGCTAGCTGGTCTGTGAATTTCTCAGGATCTTCTGCCTCTACCTTCCACCTCACTGTCAGAGGATTATAATTTTTTTTATTACCTTGCCCAGTAATAAAGTCCAGGTCCTTATGATAATGCAGAAGTGCTTTCCCCACTGAGCCATCTCCCAGCCTTCAAAGCATCATCTTTTCTTCCTAATAAATTTTGGATAGGAAACTGGAGCTGAGAGGTGGAGTATGGGCAGGCCACCTGTAGATGTCACTCTGATGAAGTCATGGGTCTCCAGAGGAAAGTGTTTTATTTTCTAACATGAGATAAGGAAAAATGCAATGAGGAACCTGAACATCCAGGGACTGGATGATGGAGGCAAGCTGGAGAGAGAGGAATCCAAGAAGTCACTTAGAAGTACAAGATGAGGTCTCAAAACTGTTAATTTCTAAAAACAATGGAAAATCATATTAAATTTACTATAAGGCAAACTTCTACTTGTGTAGTCATCAGTGCATTTAGCTTTTTTTTTACCAGCTGCCTTGTGGTTTTCTGTTGATAAAACCCAAATAACCTCAACATCTTTCCAGCATTTGAAATCTATATGATCTTGTATTTTAGAGACGACCGAGTCCTTCCACCAATATTTGGTAGTCATTGTGGGATGAGGCCACAATCTTCCCTGAGTCCTGAGTGTGATTATACATTCTGGATTGAATTTTTCAGAATGCAGGTCTTGGCCATCAAAGTCATGTTTCCAATGAACAACCATGAAAAATGAAGTGAGACTGTCTTTGAGACTAAGTGTGGGCTCATTGTAGAGAAGGCAGGTGGCTTCAAGTTGCTCCCATTAGAATTAGAGGGTGAGGGAGTCAAAGGTGACCAACATAACCATTAGCTCATTCTGTTGGCTGAGCCATGAGTATTTCTATGGTCTAGAATCCCATGTCTTTTGTCAGCAACCATGAAACAGTACAAGTTAACTTACTAGCTTCTAAGTAGGACAAGCGTTCTAGACATTAACATAACCATTGCTTACTGTAGGAAACATTTCTCTTTAGGATAAAGAAAAAGAAAGCTAAGAAGAGTGTGGTTGAACATGCTATATCTTGGGGGGAGGGGTATTCAGAGACTTAGTACCGATCTAGGAATGAGCAACTGAAGTCTGGGATTCTGGAGGGGTATTAGGACTCTGGTGGGGCTTCTACTTTAAAGTGGAAGAGGCATTGACTCAGGTATGGAGAAGATGAAGATAAACTTATATTTGCAAAAAAAGTTTCTTCTCTGCAAGCATTTCAGATTGGGAAGGAAATGAGATTAGAATCTTAAAGCGTCACCAAGGAGGATGCATGGGACCTGACCTAGGGCCTCCTCACATTTGTAACAGTTGTGCAGCTTGGTCTTCATGTGGGACTCCCGAGAATAGGAGCAGGGGCTGTCTCTGACTCTGTTGCCTGCCTTTGGGACCCTTTTTCCCTACTGGGCTGCCCCTTCCAGTTTCAATAGAAGATGGTCTAGTCTTATTGAAACTTGATATGCTGAGGCAGGTTGATATCCATGGAAGGTCTCCCCTTTTTTAAAGAGAAAGGGAAGAGGAGTGGATTGGGAGAGGTAGGGGGAGGGAGGACTGCCAGAAGAGGAGGGAAGGGAACTGCAGTCAGGATGTAAAGTTAATGAATGAATGAATTATTTAAAAAGAAATCCTGGGCTGTTCATTGAAACATTCAAGGTTAGGTACTTTGGCCATTAGTTTGCTTTCTGTTGTGATGGGAAAACACCTGAGGTTGGATGCTGAATACAGAAAAGAGTTTATTTGACATATAGTTTTGTACAGTGTCTGGTGAGGGATCCTCTAGATTTACCATAACATACTGGCCACAGGATGGTGATGACATCATAAGTAGGAGCCCATGTGAAAGGAATGAGCCATCACATGGTAAACCAGGATATGAGGACTTCAAGGAGTAGGGTTATTCTTGTTATCACGGCTTGTTCTCCTGTCCTGAAATAGCTGTACTAACCTCTTCTGAGGGTGGCATACCAGTGTGGGAGAGGAGCTTTCCTCGAGGCCCCATCACCTCTCAACAGTGACATTCCAAGGACCACGATGTCAGCATGTGATTGAGAGACACATTCATCCAAACCACAGTGGACTGGTTCTAGGAATTAGCTAAAGAAAGGTCCCAGTAGGTACAATGCATTTTTTAAAGTTTCTCTAAATTTTTATTAAATATTTTTTTCTACATTTTGATCTTGTGGAAGGAAAGACTGTGAAGATGAACAAGTCGATTACATTTTTTAAAAATATCACTTAATTCTCATTACTAAGAAAAACAAAAGATCTGTGGCACATTATCTTTGGAAAGATCTTTTGCAAAAGAATTCTCTCACAGATCATGTCTGCCTCTTTCAAAGTGTTCTACGAGGCAGCTAAATTTTATTCATGAAAGCCTCAAGTTTGTAGTTCCACTGCTGAAGCTGAATTAAAAAAATATGTGGCGTTTCCCTTATTTGCGTTGCCTATCTTCAGTGGGAGATCAGTATTTCACTAGCCCGAGGACAAAACCGTAGTATTGGTGATAGCAAGCACATTATTCCATGCTAATCAAAGACTCATGAAAGGCAGACCAGTGATTTTCAGCATCACCTGGACAACCTATTCCTTCTTAAAGCAATTTCAACAATACCAAGATTTGACTTTTCTCTAACATTATAAGAAAGAAAATGTATAGCATAAATATAATATATATAATGGTAATAAATAAAAAGGCAACCCTGCTCAGGTATCATCCAAAACATGATCACATTTAGAAAAAAAACCCAAGATTTGGGACACACATTTTCGCACACACATGCACATACCCCAACACGAACACTGTATGCCTGATATCATGAGGATATGCAGTATTATTAGCAGCACGTGCCGTGGCCTGAACAAATGGCAAACTCAATGCTGCCTGTGTTGAGCATTGCTAAGACAAAGCAAGTTCGTCTTCCTTAGGTCGGCCACTGCCCGGCCCAACAGTGCAGGTTGACCTGCCTGTGGCTGGTCTTATTCCAGTGTCCCATGGACAGATGTGGCAATATACAGGCTCTCAGGGAGCTCCAGGCTTCCTTCCTATCCTCTGCTTTTCTCTTAGGTAGGGAAAGACTTAGGTAGGGGCTTGTCTGCACATCATGGTCACTGCTGATGTCCAATACACAGCAGAACAGAATAAAGTGTGAGTCACCTGCAAGGAACCGAGAAACTTACAGCCCCCTGAGGAAATGTAGATGTCAGTGCATCCGTAAGAGCATGGCCATAAAGCAACTGTTCTCAGACAGTGGGAATCAGCCTAACTGATAGGACGCTGGAGGGCTGCCTGGCAGAAATACCACCTGCAGGTTTTGAAGGCACAGCCCAACACAATACCCTTCTGCCCTTACACTTCCCTTCTACAAGATGACAAATAAACAGGCACAGGAAAAGCCCTTACACCCATTATTTCCCAATGAGCCAAAACCAGCAGACAGAGGTAGGGAGAGGGGGCATCAAAACTGATTATAGCGTCTCTCTACAGCTGCAAAGCAATAGCTCATTCTTCAGAACAAGGGATTTTTTAAGGTAATACTTTTATTAATTTTTTGAGAATTTCATACAGGGTATTTGTATTTTTTTTTGCCAATTTTAAAAAAGAAAATATAATTATGTAATTTCTCCCTTCAATACCTACCATGTCTAGTGAATTTTAAGTCAGGATGGAAGTTGTCTTTGAGCTTCCCAAACATGGTTAATCTCCATTTTTGCTGACTTGATGGTTTTAAACTATGAAATAGAGGGGGTTTTTTTTGTTTTGTTTTTGCTTAATTTTGAGACAAACTATTACCACATGGCTCCTGATGACCTTGAACTCTTTATTCTCCTGCTCTGGTCTCTCACGTGTTGAGATTACAGCTGTGTGTCATTAGGCCTTGCTGGAGCCATTCCTATAATCAACAATGTCAGATATTTGGAGACATTTGCAAATTCCATCATTGCCTTCCTTTCTATTGCTATTCAGGTCATGATCATTGCTCCCGACTCACTGCCTGGTGGAGTCTGACATGACAAACTATGGATAATGGTGACAAGTAAGCTCTGTGTTTGGGAAAAAATGCAAATATGGAATATTGATTGGGCTTGTTGCTTTCCTTCTGAGGAAATGGTGTGTCTTTGGGTCCAAGTGCTTGTGCTGGTGTGGGCTGGAGTGGCTGGTTGAGAGCAGGCTCTGGCTAGTGGTGTCTTAGGGCTGTGGTCATGATAGCATCAGTCCAAGGAGGGATGGAATTTGATGGAGACTCAGGTTCATTTATCTCTTTGAGCCTCAGCAGGAGGATTCAGTGTAGTTTTAAACACAAATTAATCTGTCTACTCAGATCCAAACTCAACTTTGGCCTGCTTGTCCACAGGCCCATGTGGTCTGGCTTGCTCTTTCTGGGAGATGCGAGTCACAATTTCATATAGAAGATATCATAATCACCTTTGGCTTAGTTAGTTGTAGAGATAATGCCTTGTTAATTCATCAGCCATGTGTTGTTTTTTTAATTTTAAGTCATTATGGAAAAAATAAAATAGATCACACATCACTGATTTGTTCATTTTGAGGACTTGTTTATAATGGAATTGATGAAAAAATTTAATACCAGCAATTCAAATATTTGGCTACAATAGAACATCAGGCTATAATTCTTTCTTCTATTAAAGTATGTATTTCCCCTCAGGGCCTGGATCCTCAATTAGTGTCTGATGTAGCGACAAAGGAATGTCTCTCTGGGTTTAGTGATGAGTAGATGAGCATGAGGAAGGACCTCAAGGGTGACATCACCTCCTGAGTGGTGTGCATTTCAAATCTGTTGACAGAACTTTGCAGAGGGAAATTGGAAAAAGATGCTCAAATGTCTCATGAAAGGCCGTCTTACATTTTCCTTTCTCTACAGGAAGAGTCATTGGTAACCCCTTCCATTTCTACCCCATGCAGTTATAACACTCAGAATTCAGTTTCATTAAGTTTACTCTTAGTGGAACTATAGAAATCACTGCACTAGAGAAGATCTGGTCTGATACACGGAATGATTGTTGCAAGAATTGGCATAATGTTTATTCTTAGCTTGAGAGAATTTGATTTATTGATAGAAGTATTTTACATGTGTTGGGCTCACAGCGGAGGTAAAGACAGAAATTTCTTTGTAAAGTTTTCATATAGTTTGCATAGCATTAAATGTCATATATCAGACTATAAAAGCTTTACTGGTGGCTTAAGCACCCTAGAGTTATGCTCTGATATTTGCTCTTGAGTGGGATTCAGTAGAAGGTGGGCAACATAGATATAATTTAAACACTATTACTCAGATCCAGCTGGATTTTTATCATATAATAGACTCAACAGAGATGTTGTCTTACACTATGCAATGTATGGGTTGAGCACTAGAACGATCCTTCTCAGATTAAAACATTTAACCAAGCATTCTTTGGATCATTTAAAATAAGGAATAGTGTTCTTGAATAGGGTCCTGGTGAGATAGCTCGGCTGTGAAGGCGCTTTCTACAAGCATGAGTTTGGCCCCCAGCTTCCGCATGAAAAATCCACGCGTGGTGTGCACACCTAAAATCCCAGCGCTGGGGAACCAGAGACAGAAGGATTGCAGATGTCAGTTTTTAAAAACTCTTTTATTAACATTTCTTTTATCTCTTTTTCCCTACTCCACCCCAATCCCTTCCAACACCCTAACATCAGGTAGGAGAGAGAAAGGGTTAGTGGGAGAGGGGCCACAGTTCTCTTAGCTGCTTCCTGCTGGTTAGGGTCATCGGGTTCCTTGGAGCCAGTCCAGTCCTCATTTCAGGAGATCTCCAACGTATCTCACAACAGCACCTAAGAGCAGCAAGGGGGAAGCAGGAGCAGCCTTGTTCTTTCTCGGGGGCTCCTCAGTCTCTGGGCTCTGGCATTTGTTCTCTCTCCAGAGTCCTCAGATTTAAACTATCTGCAGCTGGCAAAGAGCCCCTCTCAGAGCCAGCATGAGGCAGATAGTCTGCAGCTGGGGACCATCTGAATCAGTCCCACATCCCACACCTGGGACCAAAACAAAAACAAGTTGATATCCACAACAGAAGATCTTGGGAGCTGTCTGGCCAGCTAGACTTTCTGACTCAGTTAGCTACTCGTTCAGTAGGAGACCCTTTATCTAAATAAGGTGGAGAGACATAAAGGAGGACACTTAACATTGTTCTCTGGCTTCTACACACAGGTATACATGTGTTTACTCATCTGCGTACACACATATGAGAGAGAAAGAAAGAAAGAGAGAGAGGAGTGGGAAGAGGGAGAGGAAGGGAGGGAGAGAGTTTTGCCTCTCAGTTTTCATTTTGTAATTTTTTCCTTGGGTGAGGAATGATTTATTGAATAGGTAGTTCACATTTTACAAGAGAGATGTCAGAAGAACAGCCATAGCAAATACAGTACAAGCAAGAAGTGTTCACAATAAGAGATTTCACAAACTAGGGTTTGTGTGATTTGTGTGGGTTTCTTGCTACTTATAATAAAATCAGAAAGCAGTTGCCATTAGGAGCTAACACAAATTCTCCAAAAGCAAGTTGAAGCTAATACTTTGTTATGTATCCAAACCTGACCCTGTACCTACAGCTGTCTGTATTTCTGAACCTATGTTGGGTGCATCTGCGTTCAGAATTGATGTGTGTGGAGTCAAAGGAATCCTGAAGCAAATCAGAATTTTAGTGTGCAGCGTGGGAGGATCTTACATTATACCCTCAAAATATGTAGACCTGGGGATTGCAGGCTCAGGTGCATAAAACATGGTGAATTCACAACTCGCCAGATGTCTTGTCAACTAGAAGGGAGAGAGAGAGAGATTCTCTAAACTCCCAGTGCTGACTCATGTTATTTTTGTAGAGTTTTACAAAGAATGGGAAGGACAAACAAGTAGCTATAAACCCATCATCTGGCACCTTTCTACCAATGTTGACAGAATGGATTAGAAAAGTTCCTCTCAAGCTTGTGGTTAGGACCTAGAAAGCCACTAGAAAGTGTTCTCATTCTGACACAAAAAGACCAGAAGAACGTCAAAACAACCGTTTTAAAAAATCATAGCAAGAATCCCAAAGTCTCTAAAGGGCAGACAGGTTCAGGTTCTTTCCAGGCAGGAAGAGAGCTGTGTTTCTCTCACTGCTGGGGTAGAAGCAATTAGCCTACCGTTTTGGGATATGCCAGCCACTTCTCGGCAGCGTGCACATGGAAACTGATGGACCAGAACAAAACCTCCTTGAGCCAGTGTGAATCACTACAGGCCCAGTGGCTTAGCACGACAGAAATGAGTTTTCTTGTAGTTCTGAAGCCAGAAGGCTAAAATAAGCATGTCTACATGACTGTGTTCAGGGAAATTACTTTTTGGTAGTTTCCTATTTCTGGTGCTTTCTGACAATCCTCAGTGTTCCTTGGCTCACAGTTGTATCATTTCACTCCATCCCCACCTTCACCTTGTTGCTGGATCTGTTTGCATTTTCTCACAAGTCTATTGGTCCTTTAGGGACTTAGCACCTTTCTTCAGTCTGGTGTGACCTTGTTTTGATGATTTTCTTACTTATCTCTGTAAACTACCTCCAAATAAGTAGTCATTCTGAGGTTCCAGCTGGATGCACAGTTGGGGAGAACTCTATCCTGCTCACTGTGAACCCACAGAGAGTGAGTTCACATTAACCTGCTCTGATCACTTATCTCTTGGGAAGCTAGCCCCCAGCTTTAGATAGGAGGGCAGACTTAGAATCCTAGCTACTCTGGAGTCCGAGGCAGGAGGAATTTGTGTTGCAGCTTGTTTGGGTTTCAGAGTGCGATCACAGCCAGCCTGAGTAACTTAGTGAGATCCTGTGTCACATTAAAAAGTAAAAGCCTGAGGTATAGCTTGAGGTAGGGTGTTTGCTTACTGTGTTGCCAGGCCCTGGGCGCAATTTCTAACACTTCAAATTGAGCAAGCAAACAAAACAAATTATTGTTAATGATATATAGCAATCACCTTTTCAAAGCCTATAGTCTTGTGAGGTGGGAATCAAAGCGGAGCTTGGGTAGTCAACACTTTTGTTCTACAGGGCACTGACTTGTGTCACTTGCCAACATTCCACTGGTGACTGTTCTAATGGTCCAGGACACCTTCCCTTAATGTCCACTTGCCTGGATTAAGAAATGCTGAGGACATTGACATACCTCCGGTGTGTCTGTGATGGAATCTCCAGAGATGTTTGGGTCGGGGACAATCTGGACTAATGAAGTGAAAACAGCAGAATGTAATACATGACCTCATATACCTGGTTTCTTTCACGTGGCACACCGTTTTGAAGACTCCTCCGTGTGAGCTCTGTTTTGTTATTTCACTCTTCTTTATTGTTAAATAATCCATCGTGTGGTTAGGCTCTGTGGTAGTTCTGTCTTCTGACACAGACAGGAGGATGATCAATTTGAAGGCGGATTGGGTGATATTGTGAGAACTTGTCTCAAAAAAGTCAATAAGAAATATTCTAAAATATAACTAATAATAAAAATAAGAGAAAATAAAAAAATCAGGATTATAGACAATAAAAAAATTTGTTTTTTAATGTAATTACTTTATTACTTTTTAAATGTTATTACTTTATTACTTTATATTACTTTGTTATATATATATTTTCTCTACAGGTCCTATTCATAGATTTTATAACTTCTGTTGTCATGTTTTTATTAGATTTCAAGGTGTGAACAAGTGGTTCTTTGTTTCTTGTGCCTTGTCTTGAGTTCTTTTCTATTTTTTTGTCCTAATTAGATATCTTAGTTTTGGTCTTATCTTAGCATATTTTAATTTTCCTTTATTATCATCCTATAGAAGAGTTTATTTTCAACTGATTGGCCTGCTCTTTGATCACCTCCCCCTGAGGGGGAGCAGCCTTACCAGGCCACATAAGGAAGGAGAGGAAGACCTCCCTTATCAGTGCACTTGGGGAGGGGCATGCATGAAGAAGGGGAAGGGTAGATGGGATTAAGAGGGGAGGAGGGAGGGGTTTATGGGGGGATACAAAGTGAATAAAGTATAATTAATAAAAGTTAAATAAATAATAAAAATTAAAATAAAAAAGGGTTTATTTTCTGAGAGACAGAAATGGGTGTGTCTAGATGGTAGGAGAATGGGAAGAAATTAGGAAGAGTAGAGGAAGGAGAAACCATAATAAATATATATTATGTGAGAAAACATTTGTTTTTGACAAAAGAAATAAAATGTGCATGCATCTTATTAAAATTAAAGATAAAGTAATAACACCAAAAATAAAGAGAAATATTCAATTGCATGAATATGTTTTGTAAAGTTCGGGATCTTATATTTAGATATATGGCTCATTTCAAAGTGTGTGTGTGTGTGTGTGTGTGTGTGTGTGTGTGTGTGGTATAAAGGGCTCAACTTCATTCTTGACTGAGCCATTTTTATTTCAGTGTCAATATTGAACAAACTTTCTTTATGCATTGACTTGGCTCTTTCTTGAAAATCATTTGACCCCAATGTAAAAGCATAAGAACAGGCTCACTTCCGTTCCCCTCTTCTATATGTCCATGGGTGTGCATAGCAATCTCTAGTAACTTATTTAATGTCTTTATGGAGTTTTTTTTTTTTTCTGAAATTAACAAAATTTTACTTAAATCCCTGCAGCAGGTCCTGTGAATGGCACCTTCATTGTTCCTGTCCATTTTTATTTTTTATTTTTTTTTACTGAATTCAGCATTAGGCTGATTAAGGCTCTCTCTACTGTCATCTATTTCAACTCCCATTAAAAGTAAAATCCCTTCATTTCCATAGCCTGATGTGACCTCCTTGTCCTTGCCCTGGCTTGCTTTATTTATTTATTTATTTTTCGATCTCCTTTAGAAGTTCCCAATTAGCTTGTGACAATTAAAACAATCGACCTCTTTACTTGGAAGTTTCACAATGACAAAGCTTCCAGTGTGCTGCTTAAAAAGTGTGAAAACTGTAAATAAACTTTCCCCTAAGTTGGATCTTTGTACTGATAGAAGAGTTCAGTGTTGGAGCTCTATTTGAAAGGGTCAGTTGACAGGCAGACCTGGCAAATGCAGAGCTGCGAGCTGCGGGGCCCATCTGGCAAGACTTCACCCTGACACCCAGGTGATGCTAACAGCACCCCGAAAGCAGACACAACATGGACTCTAGAGTGGGGAGTTCCTTAACAGTGTGAGTGGCACCGCAGCCAGCTTCAAATGTTCGTGCTGGGTCCTGGGCTGGTGGCCCAGGACTGTAGAACTCTTACCAGGATTCAGTTCCCAGCACCCACATGGCAGCTAGTGACTGTCTGCGGCCCCAGTTCTAGGGGAGCCCGTGCCTTCTTCTGGTTTCCATAGCTATTTCACACATGTGATGCTCATATATCCACCCAGGAAAATATTCATACATAAAAATTAATGAATCCTCAAAATGCTTTCGTACAAATAAGTACACACACATGCATGCTTGCTTGTACACACCCGTAGGCCCCTGAGAGAATAGCTATGACCCTTACCTTTACAAGGTGGAAACCAATGATTCTTCCTTTCCAACTCCTTCCTCATGTTTTCTATGTGTAATTTATCAAGAAGTGCTTTTGATTTCTACCTTTATGTATTTCTCAAGTCCATTTACTTCTGTATCTCTGCCTCAGCTCTACCTGAACCAAACAGCCATCATGTTTCAGTGGACATATTGCAACTGGTGTACCCCTATTATTGCATTCTACACGGCTGAGCATCCCCTTCTTGTACTCAGCATTGTAGCAATTACTTGTTTTCCATGTAATTGATGACATTCTTATGAGCCTGTAAACTTCTTTGAACTGGGGCCAAGTTTTCCCTCACTTATTGTTTGTTCCCTCATTGGCCATGGACAGTAATACATGCATGGGACACCAGCATAGCCTGAGGGAACCTATGAAGGAAATGGCGACTGAAGGCTTTCTGTAAAGAAAAGGACTTCGGGTGGGTCCCTGCCTGGGTAGTGACATTATTTATCATAATCTAAGTGAATGTTTTAATAGGATATGGGTCAAACTGGTTGGTGACACAGAACAGGGTGAAAATGTGATAGGATAGGTCTCACAATCATCTTAAGGTTTTGTTCCTAGGCATTGAATTAAACCAAATAAAATTCCTAAAGAGATTTGTAAATGAAGCATAAATAACCATCAGACAGTAGGATAAAAACTAGATAGGAAGGTTGGGTTTGGGTAATCTCATTTCTAAGGTTTTAGAATTTTTGGGCTGATAATAAGTCCATATTAGAGAGGTATAAATTAATTTATCAGTGGGCTTAAAAAGTTAATATTGAGAAGCTGGGGAGATAACTTAGTGGCCAAGTGCATGTTTTCATCTTGCAGAGGACCTTAGTTTGGTTCCTCACACTGACATCAGGCTGCTTGCATCTGTTCTGGAGGATCAGGCACCCTCTTCAGGCAGCTTTGGGCCTCTGCACTCACATGCCTTATATGTACAAACCTACACACAGTCAAACAAACCATGTTTTGAAAGTTTAAAAAGTAAATATTCAGTAAAATATGGCAATATATATATACATATATATACGTATATATATGTATATACATATATACACATACATATATACATATATACATGTATATATGTATACATATATATACGTATATATGTATATATATATGTATATACATATATATATATATACATACATACATATATGCAAGGTATATAAAGAAAATTGATGGTGGCCAAGGAAAATATGAACAATGCAAACTAAAACATGAAGAAATGGTTTACCTATCAAACTTATATGTATTAAATAAGAAAAAATAATTCACTACAATGCAAGTTGTTTTTTAAATTGTTATTACCAGGTTTTTATTATACTTCTGGCTGTAATATAAATTACTATTTTTGGAGACGTGGCTAGTAGTAACTCAAATGAAAACATATTAAAATATGAATGTCTTTGGCTCAGTAGTGATACTTTTAGACATTGGTTCTGTAGAAATATGTGAACAATTTAGTTACTTTTTTGTTGTTGTTGTTCATTACAATAGCGAAAAGAATTAGAGAACCAGGGCCAGGCATGCTTGCCTTCTGCTTACTACACCTGGGAAGCTGAGGCAGAATTTTGAGGTCAGCCTAGGTTACCCAGTAAGACCTTGTCTCAAACATGAAAGAAAGAAAGAAAGAAAGAAAGAAAGAAAGAAAGAAAGAAAGAAAGAAAGGAAGAAAAGAAAAAGAAGGAAAGGAGGGAAGGAAGAAAGGAGAACTTGAAAACACATCTCTAGAAATAGGGTAAAATAGCTATGTGGCATGTCCACATGGACACATGTGATTTAAATGTTACAATAGTATTAAAACATTTTAAATTCATGCATGACTGATCAAGAGTAAAAAACAGTCTAGAAATATACTTTGATCTTTTCTTCACGGCAAAGTATTACATAACTCAAGCTGGAGTGGACAAACTCATGTTTTTGCCGCAGTTTCTCAAGGGCTGGTAATATTGGTGCATTACAAGTTAGCCTGATCTTATTTTTAATTACAAAATATGTGCACAGGAAGATTCCAGTGGTTTTCTCTGGCTGGCCAGAATTTGGATTATAGTCATTTCTCTGCATCTTTGGAGCAGCGACTCTATGATTCCCTGTGAGTGCTAAAGTCCGAGGGTGCTGAAGCTCTTTGTGTAAACGCCTAGGTGTTTCCATGCATCTTACACACATTTCCCGTATACTTTAAAGTATCTGTAAGTGACTTACAATGATGAGCCCACGGTAAATATCTTGTAAATAATTTTATGTCCAGGGAATAATGACAAGAAAAAGTCTGCATGTTTAGACTATATGATTTTTTTTTTAAATAACTTTTACATATGGTGGGTGAGATCCATGGATGAAGAATCCATGGTGCAGAGAGTATTGATTATCTTTCTGTATCTGTTTGTCTTTCTTTTGACGGGTAAATGCATATGCACAATGATTCCGTAAATGACAAAATACATTGCTTTATGGTGAGGGCCTGGTGGCAACAGAGCCACTCTGAAGTTGGCTGTATTAAGTGAAAAAGTGTGTTCACAGCAGAGGTCACGGGGACTCCATGCTGCTCTCTGCCAAGTCCCCAGTCTTGGTGCAAATGGATTCCACCCACAGAAAGGCATCAAATGTGGGACCCTCTTGTGATGCCGGGAAGCAGCCAGAGCCACAGCTCCCTCTCAGCCACACAATCCTACGGGGCAACAACTGTGTGCCATGCTGCGGCAGCCCTGAATACATTCCATGAGGGATGTGAGACTTTAAAGACAGCCTTAGAGAGCTGAATGACAGTCCATTTGGTAAAGTACAATCATGGAGACTCGAGCATGCTCCTTCAGAATCTGAGTAAAACAGCGTGGTGCTACACACTTATGAGCCTTACAGTGGAGGCACGCAGGCAGATCTATGAGCATCACTGGCCAGCTAGCTTAGTAACCTTGGCAAGCTCTAGGCCAACAGGCCCCTTTTAAAAAAGAAAAAACAAACAAACTGAAGCCTCCACATGTACCCACGTATAAAGATACATACATATGTGTACATATTCACATGCACACAGAGAGAGAGGGAGGGAGAGATGGGGGCAGGCTTCTAACTATATAATTTTGTACAACTACAGGCTAATGCTAGTTCCCCATGCTTCAAAAGTAAGCTCGGCTAAGCTAGGGTGTTTAGTAGGTTGGTGAATTCAACCTTAAGATATTTTCAAACTTTGATGGGTGTATTCGGTGTGATGCCTTGTAAATCAAGGAGTATTTACCTAAAGTAATACTCTGAAAGGGTTTAGTAATAAAAAAGAGAAGGAGATTAAAGTGCAGGTTTTTTGAGCCCCCCTGTTTGATTCTTTTTTCTTGGATGCTCTTCATTTCAAAGTTGACCTTGATTTTAAAGATTTGTTGTATTTTATCAAACAGTTATCATGACTTTTAGAGAGATGATTATTAATATTATATCATTTTAGTGTGCTGTGTGGTTAGGACCTCCAGGAGGACTCCTTGACACGGGGATATGGAGAACATTAAGATAAGAATGAACTCTCATGAGAAGACTTTCTATTGAGCAGAAGATCCTTCCAGGACTGTCCCGGATGGTGGCGGAGACCAGGGCTCATTCGTATTCATGCTCTACCGCCTCCTTTCCTCCTTTTCCTGCTGGGATCGATAGGAGCTAATTCTCTTCAATTTTAAAATGCCATCAAAATACTAAAGCATGAAAGTCTAACCTTCCTCATAGTATACGTTGGAGGTTATCACAATTCATACATTCTAATGATTGACTCTGAGAGGTTTCTGTGTTCAGTCACCCAGAGCTCCCCTTGGACTGATATGTGACTCTACCAGCCTAAAATTGAAACTCTTCCTGCACGAGGCTTCCCGGCTCTCTACCCTTCATTGGGGATGAGGATCATGTGTCAGAGTCCAGCACAGGTGCCAGACATGCTGAGCGAATGAAATTAATGTGCCGTAGGGTATAAATTGAAAAAATAGACTTTGTGGAGGACAGCAGTCTGAGAGAGTAGTGATGTGTTTTCTGTTTTCTCAAGGCACATACATTTTGGGAAGGCTTGTTGACTAGATCTAATGAGCCTGTGAATCAGTGACCCCAGAAATTCTTCCTTAGCTGCTTTTCCGAGCAGGTGCTTGTGGTTCAAGTCTCCACTGTATTCATATTCAATACAGCCCTTCAGACTGTATGAACCCTGTGTGATTGAGGGCCGACTGCTAAATGCTTGTCTAGTGGCGGAGCACAGAGAGAGCACAGTTCCATCTTAGTGGCCACAGCTGAGATGTCCTGCTATGGGTTAGTTAATGGAGCATAGAAAGTTTCTCAACCTGTGGGTCATGGTTTGGGGTCATATGTCGGATATCCTACACATCAGATATTTACATTGT
The DNA here is from genome assembly GCF_907164565.1 of Psammomys obesus. NCBI lineage: Eukaryota > Metazoa > Chordata > Mammalia > Rodentia > Muridae > Psammomys > Psammomys obesus. Next base: position 10,553,548 of record NW_026590859.1, on the reverse strand, counting down.
GACTTATAACATCTATGAAGTACCAATTAAATAATTTAATGGTTGGGGTCACCACAACGTGAGGAACTGTACTAAGGGTCGCGGCGTTAAAGCTGAGAACCCTGGTATAGAGTGAAGGATCAGGCTCGTACGAACTGGATTCTATAGTCAGGGTGTGCTCACATTCTTATGGGCTAAAATCCAACGTCAACGTTACAGTAACTTTGATCATAACTCCATGGAGGTCCATTAAGGGAGAGATATTTTATTCTGCTATAGAGAATGGGATTACCTCTTGCCTGGGTGGACCTAACAGTCCAAACAAAGTGAAATATGAGCTAATCAAGTTGGGCCAGTCAGCGACCTGCCAAAAGATTACCCCTCAGAAGGTGATTCATGCAGGGTGTGGTAAGGAGATGAGAGGAATAGTCACCCCCTTGTTGAGATAGTGGACTTTTCCTCCTTAGATTCATTGCTTTCTGGGCAGTCACCAAACAACTGCCACGAGGCTCTGCTAGGTCTGCATGCCTTTCTGAATCCTGACTTAGGAAGATAAAACTTTCCATTTCTCTTTTCTGTGTGTTTCTGTTGTAATTCTTTGTCTGGCAGAAGTCAGAGATACAGCTGTCAGCTTTGGGACAAAGAACAGAAGAAGCCCATTCCTCAGGGATGGCTAGAATGCTTTTAGGAGAGGCCCATGCTCTAGGCAAGGTCTCATTGGAGGAGATGGAATGAGTTTTCTACCTGGGTGTTACAGGTATATCTTTTAAATGAGATTGCTGGTAGCAGAGGCAGTGGAAATTCGGGAATTCCAGAAGCCTGTGATGATACTGAAGTGTTCCAGCCCTTTGGCTAAGCTGCTGTATTAATGGCAGGGATTCAGGTGAAAACCCATGCCTGGTCAGTTTGCAGCCAAAACGTAGGCCTAGTGAGGCCCAGACCCAGCTGGCAAGATGCTGGTCAATGGTTGCTGAGGCAGTTCTGCATGCCGGTGAATCTCCAGGGAGGAGGGGAGCCCTCCTTGCCCCAGAATAAATGATGAATCTCAGGTGGTCATGGTGGAAAGCTGATGGCACCCAACACATTTATTTGAAATCAAGGATCTTTAAACTGGGCAATGGGAGGGGTCTCATGGGTGAATGTGTTTGATTCTCCTCTGGGGTCAGGGGTGCCAGGGATGTTTGATTTACATGTAGTAGTTCAGCGCCTCACTTACATGCAGTAGCGTGGGGTCCTAAGAAGAAGAACATAGTACTTAATTATCCTGTGGGTTGGGGGAAGAGCTGATCCAAGACACCAAACATCTTATTAGTATGTATCTCTAGGAATCCCCAGGTGGTTGCTAAACAGGTTTATCTTATCAGGAAAGGGTCAGGCCTGTGATCCTTCTCTGAGGACTGTGTGATACTCCTTACAAAATCTGGGGTTGCCAGATCAGGTGGAGAGAGAACCCCAATGAGAAAAGGGACTTCACCATCACAGGTCAAGCACGAGGCTATCGGAAATGGCAGACTTCAGCCTCATTCAGCAGAGTTCCACACCTCGGAAGCTATCTGTCCTGTGTCATGTGGCTGGTCACTGAGCCTCCATGCAAAATGGCATATTATTTCTTCTCCATCTCTGTCCTCAGGGCAGCTGCTGAGATGTACTTGCCTTCTCTGTGGTTTTCTTGCAAACGCTTCTAAAATTGTCCTCAAATTTCCTTTTGAGTCAGTTCTTAAATTTTTTTTATTGGTGAGACCAAGAACATCAAGAGCAGTCACCAACTTCTTTGGTAGTAGAAAGACTATCTAGGAAGTAGAAACTCCGTATAATCATTGCAAGGGGCTGGTAACCGTTTTGAAGACTTCATCACTATGTTTTTGGAGAAGAGAATTTACTGTTAAGCAATTGGGGGTTGGATGGCGTGGCACCTTGAGGTTTTATTGGGTTTTGTGAAATTCTCATTCATGTTTTAAACTCATTGCCACTATTCTTCCCTGAATGGCTTTCTAAATGAAGTACTAGAGAAAAAAGAGGGTGGTATCTTTTTTTAAATTTATATTTATTTATTTATTTTTTTTTTAGCAGAGCTGATTAATTAAACACAGTGATGAGGAATTCAAGTGCCAATATGTGTCCTGGGGAAGGACCTGTGTTGAGTCTAAGTGGTTCCTCTTTGAATTAGCTCAAGATTCGTCTGAGTGTTACTTAACAAAATCCTGGGGGTAGTCTTGCTATGGAGCTGGGCTATGCATGGATATGTTTTCTTGGAATACACAATGATTCCTGATAAGGAAAAAGCATGCACTATCTGGCCACATAGAAGAACCCAACTTTATGTAGCTATTTTCCCAAGGAATGGAAGTATGCATCGATTCCTTCCTTGCTGATAGGTGCATTGAGCAAAGACATCTGATTCCTTTAATCCGATAGTTATGACGAACCCCTCCCCCATCCTTGTTGGAGTAAGGACTGGCTGGATCTTGTGCAGGTCCTTCTCGGGTGACCATGGCTGCTGTGGACTCATGTGTGCAATGCCCCTGTCATTCTCAGATGTTTCTCATCACTCTTCTCTGTCTTCTGGCTGTCACAGTCTTTCCAGCAGAATTCATTTTTAAGCCATCTTAACTGCTTTATCTGATATTTCATCAATCTCACCATCTTTGCAGAATTAAAGTTTTGGGGGAGTCATGATGCCTTATTTGGAGATGGCTTCTGTGTTTCTATGCTGAGATTCACCCCTGGATTGTGGTGGAAAGTCTCTCCAGCTTATATGTAAGGGGCCTTTGTACAGAAAAGCGCTCTCTTAATAGTGTGGCTGGGATATCAGACTGGGGAGTACTGAATATATTTCCAATTGGATTTTGTGACGTAATTTTCTGTTGCTTTGGTAGGGTTAAGTTTCTTGTGACATACTATATGCTGTATCAGAACGGGAAGATCTTGGTTTCTTTGTAAATGTCATGATGGTGGGGTTTTGCGATAGGTCAGATGCACTGTAAAGAGTGCTGCCTGGCCTGCCCCCTTTGTGGCATCTCCTTTGGTCTTCTCCACATTGCAGCTTCTGAAGGAGAAGAGGAGTAACCCACAACCCATGCTGTGGTTTTCACCAGTATGATGTCCACGGTTCTTTTGTTGTTTCCTTTTTTTTGCGGATGTCCAGGCGCTGATCTTCATGCTTACCTAGTCATTGGCCTCCTCAGAAGCAAAACCAGAGTTCATTTCTTCTCTGAGTTAAGGCACCTGCTGGAGTTTGAGCAGGGTAGGTTACATGCAGAGCCAGCTTTCTGATGCTCAGCTGAGCTGGGGCATAGCTCAGTGACAGAGCATCTGTACAAGCTCCAAAATGGAACACTCTAAGCCCAGCACCGTGTAGAAAAGGAAAACAATTATCTAGCATACTATCAGCTTCCTTCCCTGTGCCAGTATTTCCTTGTGACATCTGTGCTAGCTTCATTTCTGTTGCTGTGATAAAATACCCCGTCAGAAGCAACTCAGGGAAGGAAGGGCTCATTTCAGCTTACATTCCAGGTTATAGTCCGTACTTGTGGACAAATCAAGGTAGGAACTTCAAACCGCAATTCACGTCACCCCCACAGTCAAGAAGAGAGAAATTAGTGTGTGCGTGCTCGCTCGCTTGTATTCAGCTCAGTTTTTCCACTCTTACAGAGCTCATGACCCCTTGCCCAAGGGCTGGCACTACCCAAGATGGGTCTTCTCACATAGATTAACCTAATCCACACAGCCCCACAGACATGCCCACAGGCCCACCCATTGTAGACATCCACCACTCTCTTCTGAGGTGATTTCTAAGCTGCACCAAGTGAACAACTGAAGTAATTAGGCCACTGCGGGTTCAACACTTATGCTATTTTTCGTCTTCTGTTGCAGTAACCAGCATACTGGGTCTCTCCAAGTCTCTGTGGAACATTAAAATTCAGTGTGTCTCCTCAGTCTCCCACCTGGCTCAGAAGCTGTTCTGTGGCTTCTTCAGTCTGAGCAGCTGGGAAGTTAGAACATGCTGCTGGCTTCCGCTTTGCCACCTCTATTTTGTTTTTATTACCTTGATTATAGACAGTGTCATGTTGGTTTACACTTGTTAAAACATCAGATTTTATCCTTTAAATGTTTGTCACTAATTGCATCCTAATTATATTGAAATAATTTTGCTTAAAGCATTGAGGGCAAAAATTAAAAAAAATTTGACATACAAATAAGGCAGGTGATTAGCAGGCTGAGTTTGGACTGTGGGGGACAAGAGTGAGCAGTTTGTTAAACAGCTGTTGGTGTCACACAGGATTTACAAAGTTGTTTTAATGTGTCATAAAATGACTTTGGGTGGAGATGGACTGTTAGGGGCTGTCATGGAGACCTAAATTCACCAAAGGCTCCCAGAGGAATGAAGAAATATTGGGGGTCCTGGACTCTTTCATAAAAAAAAAAAGATTTGCGCGTGTGTGTGTGCGTGTGTGTGTGTATGTGTGTGTGTGTGTGTGTGTGTGTGTGAGTGTGTGTGAGTGGGTGCCCAAGAAGATCAGACAATGTCATTGTATCTTCTGGAGTTGGAGTTAAGTTGGCTGTGACCACTCAGTGTGGGTGCTGCGAGCCAAACTGGGGCCACCTTGAAGAGCTGCAAGTGCTCTTAACTGCTGAGCCATCTCTCCAGGTCTGAGTCCTGGAATCCTGAAGGCGGAGGAACCTCGAGAAGGTACAGAACCCTTAAAATGAGCCTTATTTCTGAGTTCAGGAGTGGGTGATGTAAGGGATGAACCTTTGTTTGACTTCTGTATGGTTTCACTTTGAATTATACTCACATATTCTGGGCTTCCCAGATGGTTGAAAGTTGAGCCTTTATGGGGTGGGGACTTGCTGGGGCAGGTGAGCTCTTTGGGGTAAGCCTTTGAAGTCACCTACTTCATCTCTGGTTCCTGCTTTTGCAAGATGTGGGGAGCCCCACCTTGCACTCCTGCTGCCTGGACAGAAAACCATTGCCACCACTCGGATGAACTAAGAACTCTGAAAGCATTGTGGTGAGACATTTGCTGCAGAGTACTGAGAAAATTCAGCTTCCTTTGGTGTGAAGGGTGTTTCTGACATCTTTAATGGGTAGAAATGAGATCTCTCACAGTCTGTATCCCTCCATCCTGTCTGGAGAAGGAGCCTGGTACAGGCTGGGAGGGCCGAGCTTTGGTATTCCTTGCTCTGTTGTCAGAAAATATGTGTTACAAGTGAGTGTGCTGGTTAAGGAAAAGTAAGAGGAGCTGTGAAAATGAGACCTGGAAAGTCAGATTTTTTTTTTTTTTTCCAGCTCTAGGAACTCAAAGGCTTTTAATGTTTGCTCATGAATTGCAATCCTACAGAGGAGTGCAGGAGGTGCCTGGCTTCCTGCCACATTCTCCTCTCACTGGGTAGCAGCAAGGCTGCTCCTTCTTTGATTCCTCTCTACACACTGGGTGTTTTCTTTGTTGAACTTTAATGCCATGAAAGGTATGCACAGCCCTTCAAGGGGAGCAGGACAGGTGGATTAAAGGACCCGCCCTGTAGACCGAGTTCTTCAAAACAGTTTCCTATTGAAGAACAGGCTACTTGTAATGTTTTTCCTCACAGTTCCTAGAGAAAGGAGGTTGAGATGTTCCCTAAGGTCATTATTATTGAAACATTTGAAAGAGATTTATTATTATTGTTGTTTTTTGTGTGTGTTGCCTGCATGTATGTCCATGTAGCACATGTGTGTCTGGTGCCCGAGCAGGTCAGAGGAAGGCACTGGATTCCCTGGAACTGGAATTGGAGATGGCTGTAGGCCACCAGGTAGCTCCTGGGGAAGGAACCCTTAGCCTGATGCCACTGTTCTCCAACAGCTGAGGCCACAGTTATTGTGTTAGCGAGTGAGCTGCTCTCAGAAGGCCCACACCCCTGAAGGTGGGAGTGGCACGGGACATCTGGCAGTAGGGACATTAAGTGATCCCAGAATGGTCTCCATTGGCTTCAGACTCTTCTAGCTCTTGTGGGTGGGGAAACATGGCTGGCAGTTCAGCCCCTACAAGGGCACACCTGGGCTCTGCTTAGGAAGAGTATCATGGGATGGAGGGGCAGACCTGGCGGAGATGGAGACTCTGTGTGTGCGCATATGTTTGACTGCTGCCCACTGTATGGGGAACCTGTTCTGAAGATCCAGGAAGGCCCATGGAAGAGGGAAGATGGAATCTGTTCATGGCTCACAAGCTTGATGTTGTTTTGTTTTGTTTGTATTTGTCTTGCAAACGTTTGTACGGCAAAGAAAGAGTAACACCCATAGAAGAAACTTCAGCTGCCTGTGGAAGAGTCCTGTTTTTTTTTTTTTTTTCAGAGCTGCTTTTATTTTTGTGGTTAATTATTTATTCATAAATCTTGAGTCAGAGATTTTATTTTGGCTCTCAGGCGATAAAAGCTCAAGGTCACAGGGGAAGTGATTTCAGATGCTAAGCCATCCTCCTCCAACCTCCTGTAAAATTTTTTACTTCAGCAGTAGCATTGCCTGCAGGAGGGGTGACGACTTAATTTCAGCTTCAAGATGAAATATTGACCGAGGTGCTGATGAGGGGTTGGCAGGCAGCATGGATCTGTGTAAGGGGGGGCTGCGGCTGAGCTGTCTCCACTCTGACTTGGTGATGATCCCTTCCTTGAGGAATGACCTTTGCAAAATGATGATAATGTGTGTGAGGAGGGTGCAGAGAGGAAGGGCTGCAGAGGTTCGTTTTTTCTATATCTCCCTACTTATTATGTATCTGTCTGTCTGTTTAACTGTTCTATCTATCTATCTATCTATCTATCTATCTATCTATCTATCTATCTATCTATCTATCAATCATGTATTTATTTTATCACCTATCATCTATTTATCTATCTCTCATCTAGCTAACTCTCAAAGACGAGCTTTACTTTCATGTTTCTCGGTAGGAACTAATTTACAACATGCTATGTTTTCTTTCACTGACCACTGAGGATGTGGTTAGCCCTTACACCCTGCAGTCCACCCTCAGCCCAACCCTGCGCAAAGTAAGGGGATCCTCATCTGACAGAGGTCAGGCAGCTGAGATTCTCACCAGCTCAAACAATTCGCTGAACATTGGTTGACATTTTCCCTACTTTCAGTTACTGCCTATGAACTGCACAAAGCAATGCACAACACAACACAGGACATGTTCATGGATGGATACAATGCCCTTTGAGCGTAGCCCCTCTACTCTGGGCACTTTCTAAGGGTTGACAATTGATTTGTGATGAGTTGTATGTGAACTCATCTCTGTGGGTGCCTGGAGGAAGATACCTTCCTCTGCTGCTGCTGCTCTTGACCTCAGAGGTGCCCACTCAACAGCTTCATAGGTGCTTTCTTGCAATCATCCACACTTAGAAACTTTGAATGTGCATTAGTCTTTTAAAGATTAACTAACAAGAGCGTCTGCTTTATCCTAGTCAATTATGTCACTATAAACAGCATTTCTAATGTTGGAGTTCCCAGGGTTCTTTGGATCTGGCACTTAGAGCATCTTCTCCCTTCTCGTAGGCCTCTGTATACTTCATTCCTCTAATACCCAGTGTCAAGGAAGATATTCCAAGCCTTTGCTGTATGAATCGGGCTATCAGAGCAATAACAAAGATATTCCAACACGCGATGACTCAAGTGGCCCAGAACTTTACCTCCTGCACCACATCTCACAGGGAAACAGGCTTCCAGGGGCGCACGGAGTGTCCACTGCTCTGTCCATGGCAGGTGGTCAGTGCTTTCCATTGCCTGAGTGAGAGGAGAGAAAAGGGGAAATGGTCATAGAATAACACACACAGTTCTTTACACAGGTACGGCCTCGCGCCCTTCATTCACATGCTATCTGACTGAGTCATTCCCATGGCCAGCGGAAAACTGGGGTTCTGTTATTAACAAGTGGGATTAGATATAGTAGATATATTATTAAATATTTATTTTAATAATATAATACTATAAATTGTGCGGGCGTGTGTGTGTGTGTGTGTGTGTGTGTGTGTGTGTGTGTGTGCACGCGCGCGCACACATGTGCAGGTCAGAAGCACTGTATCCCAGAAACTGGTCTTACCAGTAATAGTTGTGAGTCCCCCAAATGACTGCTTGGAACCACACAGGCTTACCCACTGAGAGAACCTTCCTGCCTGAGGATGGATATTTTGGGCCGTTTTGTTCATAATTGGGTAGTCCCAGTTAGATGTTGGCTGTGGAACTATGTGGCCTCCAGTAGTTCTCAAAGGGAAATAGTGTCTACCTGTGGTCCTAAGACAAGCTCTAACTCAACTGAGAAATAACACGGAAAAATGCAAAAGAGTCTATTGTTATTGTTATTATTAATTTGTTTGTGTTCGTGTACTAAGCACTGGATTTCATCATGACACCTTCATACACCCTCTACCTTTCATGTTCCATCCCTGTTTCCAGATGGTTCCATTCCCCGCCACTCAGTATTCTAGTCTGCTTTGTTATGGTTTCCATCTCACCTTTCATATCTTCCCCCTCTCTCAAGATCTGCTTTCTAGTTTTGTAACCTACGCATACACATGTACGCGCACACACATACGCACGTATGCATACATACCATTATATACATACATATATGCGTGTATATAATTTTAAATTTAAGTCTCACACATGAGAGAAAACACGCCTTTGAAAGTGTCTTGTTGACAGAAATTTTCCTATTTCAGGCCTGGTTGATGTAGTTCAATGTGAACAGGGGGTGGGGGAAGTCCTGGCTATCCATCATTCCTTTGTGGTCAGGATGGCTGTAGTTTTGGGAGAGCATCCTGGGAACAGCTTTCTGAGAAAGCGCTGCATTTGTGGAAAGATCTGGAAGATGTGAAGGACCGAGTTATGGGATATGAGGAGGAAGTTCATGTGGGTGAAAGGCTGAGCAAAGGACTCAGAGTGGGAATGGACTCCGAGTGTTTGAAGAGGAAGGTCAGCACGGCTGAAGCAGAGTGGCTGAGGGAGCGGAGGAGGAGGTGATGAGCACATACAGAACCAAAGGAAGCAGCTCTGGCCTTGTGGGGCACTGGAAAGACTGGCTTCCATCCGGAGTGAGCTGAGAGGGTTTGCAGAGACGGTGTGATACAGTTGCTTTAAAACACCTCTCTGACTTGATGTGGGAAACAGCCCCTAAAAAGGCAAAGGCCACTGTAGTTGTTTAAAGACGAAGATGATGCGGCTTAATAAGGGCAGGCAGTCAGAAGCTTGCGCTCAGCATGTGTTGATGACTCGGTTCAGGACAGAGTGGGAGGCTGCCTGAGAGACTGGGATGAAGGGATGGATATGGAGCTTCAGAGAGAGACCAGAGACAGGGTGAGTCCAGGCTTTGCCCCGGATGCCTGGAGGACGAGTTGGCCATTACTGAGGTGCAGGAGGTGCCGGAGCAGCCGATTTTGGAGGCTTGTTAGGGGCTCAGTTTTGTTACATGTTAAGCTTGAGAGTGAGGCATGGCAGCCGGATGGTTCCATTCGAAACCCAGCGAGTTCTTGAATTTTTCATTTCCATGAGCCAATAGTTTTTTCTTAATCATTGTTTCGAGAAACTCATCCATGTGTTCTGTATTTGCATCATTTCCACCTCTGTCCACTTCCAGCTCTTCCCATGTCCTCCCCAACTCCCTCTCAAATTCATGACCTCGTCTATAATTACTATTTCTCACATGTGTCTAAACACACACATAACCCACTGAGCCTGTTTTGTGCTGCTCTTACATACGTGTGCTTAGGGCTGACCACTGGGGATTGGATCACCTATCAGGGAAGGCTGGTTCTTCTCTGCGTGCAGCCTGGCAAAATGTCCCTTAATCCATGTTGGCATGTAGACTGGTCTTGTCATTCTGCATTTTTGTCATTCGGTGTGTGTATGTGTGTGTATGTGTATGTGTGTGTGTGTGTGTATGTGAAAGAGGGGGAGGGAGAAGTTTGAGATAAATGATTGTGATAAATTATTCTTGATGACAATTCAATTCAAATGTTTCCTGACTAGGGTATATGACATTTTCTGCCTTCATGATCACAAAAGGCAAATGTTAACAGAAGTTACAACCCAGTATGACATGAATCCCCATAGAATTATGTGAATACAGAGCTCAGAAAACCTTTTCCTAATGAGGGAAGTTAGTCTCGCTCCCTGCTTTGTCTTTCTATGTGTATATCTATGTCTCTCCTGTTAAAATTGATTGTTATTTATTTTATTTATATGGACATTTTACTTATATGGATGTCTGTACACCATGTAACCGTCATGCACATGGAGGTCAGAAGAGGGTACTGGATCCCTAGGGAAATGGACTAGGTGCTGGGAATCAAACCATGGTCCTCTGAAAGAGCAGCTGTGCTCTTAACTGCTGATCCATCTATCCAGCTCTTATGTCCCCCCCTTTTTTGAGACAGGGTTTCATGTAACCCACACTAGCTTTTAAAAACTATATAGCTGAGGATCTGGGACCAGGATCTTGAACTCCTGGTTCTCCTGCCTCTCTTAATACTGAGATGATGGGCATGTGCCATCTCACCTGGCTTTGACTGCCAGAAGAGGTGATGGGAGAAAGTATTAGGTTTGGAATATGGTGACTACCAGGCAGTCCTCTGTCTTAGGAGACATTTGACTTCTCTGAGATGGGTGCTGGACATCTCAGTAATAAAACTTGGAGCCCTGGAAGCAGCTGTGCCTTTAGTCAGGTGTAGTCATTGGGTTTTCCAGGTCTATGAGTCAATAGATCATTTATGGCCCTTGGTTATTAAATGGACACCATGATATCTGCTTGGCCTATCTCCGGGAATGTTGTCAGAATTAAGTATGCTATTGGATGTGAGAGTACTTCATTACCCATGCAAGGCCAAGAAAAGAAGGCTTCTATGGGATTTCTGTGGAACACCCAAATTTCTCTAATTGTAGTATGTAAAAAGGACACCAGAAGAGTACATCTATAAGAAGGAAGACTTGCTTTTTTCTTATCAGAACTCAAAAAATATCAGAACAGTGGAGATGCAGCAGCCCAAATGCCCTGTCTGATGATGACAGTTACAGTTGTCTACAAAGGGTCTGAGAAACGTGGTCACCGTTGCCTTTTCTGCTGGTGTGATTTAGAGGCTATGAGTGGTGGGTGAAGGCTGCCCAGTCAACGAGAGATGACGAGAAGAATGAACGGTGTGATAATGAGCTATGTGTGTGGCTGGGGGACTTATATGGGCAAAACTTGAGTAGAAACCACACGGCTGCAGTATCAGTAAGAGGAAACAGCACGCCTTCACCAGTATTATTATATTTTTCTAAAACTGCACTGAAGTCTGCATTTCAGTTCTCATGTAGAGAGATAGGCTGTAGTCTGTCGGAGTGGCTGTCCAGAGTGGCTGGTCTCAGATTTCCCCACGAGGGTGGCTGAACATGAATGTTTTGGCGAGTTTGGCAAGGCCTCCCTGCTGAGTAGACTTCATTTTTTTTTTTCCAGTCTGTAGAAGACTGAAGTTTGGAATTCAAGAATGTAAGAGAATGTCCCAGGGGGTTGGAGATAAATTTACTGGAAGAAGAGGCAGGGAAAGGAAGGTTCCCTGGACCCCACCAATCAGGTAGAGATGTTTAAAGAGGGATATTTTATAATACAAAAATATACTTAAAGAATATAAAGTGGTCACGGTTGCCAGGTAAGTAACTGAGGTGACTTTTGAAGTCAGGTTTTCAAGACTGACATGAATGCTTGTCTGACTTGTGACAGTGACCGTCAGACATGTGGAACCTTAAAGATGTGACATGGCTTAACTCGGCCTACAAGGCTTAGAGGTTGATCTGAAGCTAAGATAATGAAGACATTTGCAAGGACCTGCATGTGAGAAAGCATGTGAGAGGCAAACAGACCATCTCCTGACTCTGGATCTCACTATCACTTTTTATATCATAACATTTAAAATGTTAATTTTTAAATGTTTGTAGCATGCATCTAGATCTTGACCCAGGAACAGCTGGTGGTGGTTCAACTTTTGAACATCACAGATTAATAAGACATCAGGGCTAGGAGTGTCCCCTTCTCCTCCACCCCCCCTCTGCTTGTCTGTCTGTGTCTCTGTCTCCCTCTTATGCATGATAGTGTACAGGGCATGCTATATGGTATATGTACATGCGTGTGTAGGGCTCTGTACAAGTATATGTGTCCCACAGAAGAATGTGGGCTGTCTCCCTGTGTTGCTCTTCAGAGTACCGTTCATGGAGGTTCTCTCCCTGAACCTACAGCTTGCTCTTTCTGCCAGGCTGGCCAGGCAGCGGCCTTCTGAGATCTGTTTCTACCTCCACTGTGGTTCACTCGGCCATACTCAGCTTTCCAGCGTGGGGCTAGAAGGGGAAGAGAGTATGCACACAATCCAGCTTCCAGTTCTTTGTGTTTGCTACGGGCGACCTGCCAGCTTGGACTTTGTTCTCTGCCTTCTGCCCATGTCTGTGGCATGCTTTAAATTCAAAATAATTTTGAAGCAAAATAAAATAAAAAATAAAATAAAAACCATGAAGTAATCTGTCATAGTTTATATTTATTTCAAAATGTTTATATTTATTTATTCTTGGAAATCTTCATATACACGTACACTATATCTTGATCATGACTGCCCCTTCCTCCCACCTTTCACTTCCCCCAGACACACCTAATACACCCCTACTATCTTTGTTTTTTGTTTTTGTTTTTGTTTTTTTTTTTGTAACCCACTGGCATGCAATGATTGTACATATTTATGAGGTATAGGGTAATATTTCAGTACACAAGGGCCTTATTTCATTGAAATATAAATATGATTAGTGTAAGTTAAGCGTATATATTTAAAGAATGACTTTTAAGTTTTGGCATATTTATATGTCAGCTTATATTCAATATTTTTGGTAATGAATACATTAAGCATGCATGAATAACTCAAAAGAGCAAATAACCTGGGGCGTAGAGAGAGGACTCAACATTTAGGAGCACTTGCTGCTCTTCCTGAGGACCTAGGTTCAGTCCTCACTATACCTGTAACTCCAGTTCCAGGAGATCCAACCTGAGCCTGGTGCAGCCTCAGAGAAAATCAGCATGGAGGCTCTGGAATTACGAATAGCATGAGCACCTGTTCAGCTGTGCCGTCTCTTAGGTTTATTTCCCCATGGTTCTGGAGGCTACAAACACAAGGGCAAATTATGGCAGGCTCGGTCTTCTGCAGTTTCTCTCCATGTCCTCTTGTCACCTGCTCACGCCATCTTCCCTCTGTGCCTAACCGTGTCTCACCTCACAAAGATATCACTCATATTTGATTAGAGCCCACTCACATGTCCTCAGGTCATGTTAGTTACCTCTTTAAAGGGCCGGTCTCTAAAAATTGTCACATTCTGATTTGCTAGGATTAGAGTCTTGCCATTCTCTCTCTCTCTCTCTCTCTCTCTCTCTCTCTCTCATTCTGTCTCTCTGTGTGTGTGCGAGCATGTGTGTGAATGAGCACATGTATATGTGTATGTTACCAGGGATTGATCAGAAGGCCTTCCACAGGTTAGGTAAGTGAGCTATATCTACAGCTCTCTCTCTCTCTTTCTCTCTTAGTTGGTTGGTTTTTTGAAGTAGAGGCCCACTAAATTGTCCAGGATGGCTTTGAACTCACTATGCAGAGCAGGCAGGACTTGAATTTGTGACCCTCCTTTCTCAGCCTGTTGGCTAGCTAGGATTTTAGGCATTTACCACATTACCTGGCTCAACACAGGGATTTTGAAGGAACTCTGAAGCAATGAGTCTTTGGGTGTCACAATATTAGCTGCAGTTTTTTTTTTTTTGGCCTTTTGTTTTTGTTTGTTTGCTTTTAGAATCTTTTTTTTTAAAGCAACTATGGGAAGTTCTTTACTCTTATTTTGATGGTAGTATTCATCAAGAAGCGATGGAAGTTGTCAAGTGCCTTTTCTACATCTGTGAAAAGAGTGTGAGTTTTCTTACTTATGCTATGCATTTAGGACATCAACTCAGTCTTTCATTCCTAGGATCCTTTAATTGGTCATGGTTTTTATGAATTGTTAGGTTTTATTTTCAGAGTGGTATTAGTGACTGACAAAAAAAAAAAAAACTGCCAAAAATGTAGTTGGTATCTATATAGAAAACATAAAGAAAGAAGCTTTAATTCTTGAAAAATTTGCTGAATGAAGATGGAAGCTAGAAACAATCAACATTTCATGCATAAAGTTCATGTCATGACATTAGGACCCATGGATGACCAATGTTATAAACCTGTAGCAAAGCACTCCCTCAGTTTCCACCTAGAAAAGGGGCAAGCTTGATGCGGTTATGAACTGGAAAGGATGTAGAAGATCAGTTCAAAGAAGAGACCTAGCAGAGTTTTCCCTTGTACCTTGGTATCCACACACACACATTCGGTGGCTGATCTCCTATGTGTGCATTTGGACATGGTGGGGGTTTAAAATCCACTTCAGCTTCATTGTTGACAGTTGCAGTTTTAGCCAACTGTTTACAGCTGTGAAGAGTTACCGTTCAGTATACTTTAGAATTTGAGTTTTATGTAGAAGTGTGTTCTAATGTCACTTTTGTGAGGAAAAGAAAAGATTCTGGCTACTAGAATCAAGGACCCCGAGCCAGAGTAAAAAACTAACAAATTGTTTTGTTACATTTTGATTCATTTTGAGAAAATTTTGTCATGAATAGACTACCAGGAAAAATTTCAACTGAAGTAAAGGACAATGAAGTGCACTCTAGATTTATTTTATTGTGTGATAAAGTGGAAGTGTTGGTTGTATATTGCAGCACAAAAACCATGAGGATAACTTGAGAAGGCTTGATCCAGACACTAGTTCTGTGAGATAAGAAAGCTGTCAGGGCTTATCTTTGTAAAGAGGTGAGGTGGATGGCTAGAGGTACTCGTGTGTCTGCTGTATTTGACATTATGGTGACCTTAATACATCTCTGAGAAGAGGGCCAGCCTTCCCTCGGCAGATAAGATCAAAGGAGAAGACAAGAGTTAGAAGCTGGGAAGAGCAGTTTCTATAGGTTGTTATGACATGAACTGTAGTTTTACAACAATCATCAAATAAATTACAATCTTGATATCCCGAAAATACAAAGGGTTATCAGCGAACACCAAAAGGGTCCTTTCTGTTGCTGTTGGACTTATCAGATGAGTTCCCATGATGTGTCTGGGGCTGGCCTCTGAATTCCAAAGTGACAACTGTGCATCCCCCAGAATATTCTTGTCTTTTTGCTTATTACAAGAAATAAATACCCTTCGTCTCATGTCCATTTCTTTGAGAAATCACTTGATTTCTAAGTTTACAGGAGAAAAGTTCTTGGATGATATGATGAGAGATTGAAAATAAAATTTTGAAAATAAATATTAAAAACACTGCTATATTGTCTTTATTTTGGATACAGATAAAAGATAAGTAAAAGGATCTCTTTAAAACATCCTTGAAAGTCATGTGACCATGAAAGTCAAAGTACTTCTATAAAATGGATTTCTCTGCTGCTGGTGTTATCAAAATAAGACAAAACATCTGGGCATCACCTGTGAGACGTATCGAGAACAAGCCCAATCAGACACTGACAAGCGGAGACCATGGCCACATTTCATGTTAAGAACTTAAGTAGTGACAAATATGTTTCTTCTAAGTGTGGGGACTTGATCCTTCAGACACAGTGCTAAGACAACTGTCACGAACATATCAGTAACATGTTATTTATTCACTGATATGTATACTTTTAATGAAAAGGTGTATAATGGTTACTGCTGAAATATAATTTGTATCTACTGAGGATCATCTATTTGGAGCTTTTAGTTTGTTCATCTTAGTTATCCTTTTTATAATTTATATTTTTAGTGCTTTACTTTTTAATATAAAATTTATCATTTTAGAAAACTTAGATTGATGGAAAAATGTCAAGATTAGTGTGATTCCCAGATACCTCTCTTGCAGCATGTTAGAGATGTGTTGGAGGAAGGACAGCAGATCAGTCACTGCTGGAGAGCCCCCTTGTTAATGACCTACATGAATCTTACACTGTTGTTCACAGTACTGGACCAGTATCAGTCCATTTTTATTAACCGAAGTCCACAGTTCTTTCACATTTCTGTAGGCATGAGGTCATTTTGTAATTTAAATGCTGATTTCTGTATTCCCCATATTTGATTGTAATCCTTGTTTTGGGAATCTCCTGTCTCAATGTTTGCTTAACACTGCTCCACAGTTGTTTCCTGGTATGCCAATAAAGAAGCTTACAGCCAGTTGCTGAGCAGGGGAGAGAATAGCACTGTATTTCCTGCCAGCCAGGGGAGGAGGAGGTAGAGGAGAAAGTAGGGGATTGAGGCACAGGGAAGGTCCAGGAGACATCAGGGGAAAAAAGCTACAAGGTGCGAGTATCTCTGGGATGTATGCTGGGAGGAAGTTAAATTAGCTTATAGGGTCAAGAATAGAGTGATAACTGCTCAGTCCTTATGCTGTGAAAGCTTATTATTAAACAAATACAAAAGGGTCTCAATTATTCGTGTGATAGCCAGGTTAAGGAAGAAACTGAGAAACAAACACAGTTTTGTAAAAATAACTCTAATATGCTTCCTCCTCCTCCTCCTCCTCCTCCTCCTCCTTCTAATATCTTCTGTTGTTTTACCCCTCTAGAAGACCACAGCGTATTTCATTGTCTTATCTCCTCAGGATCCTCTTGGTTGTGACAGTTACTGAAACTTGGTTTTAAAATGACTTTGACACCCTCAAGGTGTACTTGTCAAGTATTTTGTAGACTTTTCCTCCCCTCGAATTTGTCCGATGTTTAATAGACAGGTTCTCTAGTAATTGTTTTGTTTTTTTCCTGAAAGTACATTTACAGAAGTGTTGTGATTTGGATGGGAACCCCCACAGGTTCTTGTTTCTGAACATGTGGTGTTTGGGAGGCAGGCCTCGAGGGTGACAGCCCAACCTCCTGACCCTTGGAGATGATGCCATATGCTCGTGCCCCCGGCGACAGAGCCCAGCTTTCACGAACAGCGTCGTGACATGCCATGAACGTCCCTCCTACGATGGACTGCACCCTGACACACCATGAGTCTGAAGAAACCCTTCTCCCCTTAAGTTCATGATCAAATATTTGAAACAACAGACAGACTGGTTCTTGGCTACGTATGGCAAGCGACTCACCACTCTGGTAATTCCAGGGTCAGTTATGGTCAATGACCAGGGGAGAGGGGCACTCAGGGATACTGGGGTTCAGCAGTGTCTGTTTGAGCTGATGTCCTTCCCCCACCGTGCCATTTCCACGTTGTCTTTACTGATCTTTGATACCCAGAGAGACTCTGGATCTCGGCTTCTGGAAAGGTACGTCATCCTGTCACTCTTGATTCTATGCCTGTTTCCTGCCGATGGTTCATTTTCTGGTTCCGAGACCCTGGCTTCTCATTCGTTCAGGGCGGGGTGTTTTTCTCACTTCCTGAAGTGAGATGAGTTACCAGGATGGTCTCGTGAAATAGCCATCCTAAAGAAGAGCAGCCCAAGCCCAGATTGTGAAGAGAATCTGAGCGTGCCCAAGGACAAAGTGAGGAGGTGTCCCTTTAATGCCAGGTCTCCCAAAGCCACCTCTTCAGAGCAAGGGTTCACAGGCTTTCAACGCTGAGTCCCACGTGCTTTCTGGCTTTGAACTCAGAACGTTGCACCTTTCCCTTCCCATCCTCCTTCTACCTTCTAGCTTAGGGTCTTCTGCAATCCCTGGGTAGAAACCTTGGGTGGACAAGAAGCCCATCTTCCAATGCAATCAGCTGGAGACTCACTGAGCCGCAGCAGCAGCAGGCGGCTGTAGCAAGCAGCAAGTGGCGCCCTCTAGTGTTAGGTCCCCATGTGGGCAGATCGGCTGCAGGCCTGAGGCATTTGGTATCCTTAGCCTTTGGCGGTGGTCTATGACAGAACTCCAAGACTGAGGTATGAGACCCACAACACCCTGGAATTCTGGAGACCATGGCCTGCAGTTTCTTTTTTTCTGGCTCCTTATAGCCCTCAATCCCACTTTACTCTCAGCTCACATTGTCATCTCTCCATTTCTGCCTCCCTTCATCCTGCCCTGGCTGCACTCAGCTGCTCAGCTGCCTCTTCTTTAGCTGTCAGTCAGCTGCCTTTGCAGCTCAGCCATGCTGTGACTACTTGCCTGTTTCTGACCTCTCCCTGCTGTGATTGCTCCTGGACTATTCAGCTGACCACCGTCTGGTTCCTTCTGTAACCCAGCTGGACTGGCATACTTGGGGCATCAGACTCCACCAGGACTGATTGGGGTACCTGATCGGGCTCTTCGAGAGCGGTAAAAAACCTGGCATGTCTTTAGCTCAGATGCAGTTGGCTACCACGTTGCTTTCGCAGCGTGGTCTGCCAACTCCCCAGCTCTCTCTGCTACTGCTTTGGTCCTGCCACTATCCTCTGCTATCTTTTTCTTCCTGTTACCAGCTCAGCCCACACTACCGAAAGTAACCAAGAAAGGCATCCGAGAGAAGCCTTTTATTAGGGTGACACTTTAACACAAAGGCAGGCAGCAGTCGAGAGTGTCTTCTAGCTGAATCACCAATTGGGCCTTAGCCATCTGCTTATATAGTCCAGGAAACGGTGTTTAGACTAATCGCAGCCACCTGTCTGGCCAGTCACAGCTACGTTTTTATCTAACAAATATTTTTTTGGGGGGCCAATCACAACCTTTCTTCTTAGCATCAGTAAACGTCATTGAGGTTTGCGTTTTAGACTTTTCACATTCCTCGTTCTTAGCACCAGCTGTAGCAGTCCGCCTGTTAGAGCCCTGGAGGAGCATTCCCCTCTTCTCAGGGTTCTCCACAGTTTGTTCGTGTTTGTGATATCAAAAGTCAGGTGCAAACCACTTCAGATATCTCCAGTCGAGGCTGTGCCTTCAAGAATGGGAGCAATAAGCTAAGGTCATCAGGTGGTTTTCAGTTTTCTTGAGTTATCTGTAGAGTGTACAGGGTGGCTCAGGCTGGCAGAAAGGTAGTTTGGCTGGTTGAGACTGATAATCCTGTTGTTCAAGGCAGCCACAATGAGCAAAGCAGAGCCCCGAGGCTTCTTTCCCCACACTTTTGCTACTTATAGGAAAATAAACTTGTCATTAACACAAGTCGTGTTAATCAGTTTTAGCAGGACTTTCACAGCGGTTCACAGTTGCCCCATGCTCAGGGAGAGGTGTTCTTACCTCTCCCTTCTGGTCTAGAGCTAGGGCTGGCCTGATAGTCAGGGAAGCCCCTACTCCAGTGAGCTGCCCACTGAGTTCCCCCTGGAATTGTTAATTGTCTATGAAGAGACCTAAAATGTGTGAAAGGGACCCGTGTCCTACAGTGACATCAGTGCCAGCCATATCTGTGTCACCTGAGAACTACCAGAAATGCAGGTTACCAAGGCAGAGCCTGGGTCTACAGATCAGAAACCAGGTGTCCCTGAAACCTGGAGCTTGAAGAGTTTGTTGTTCTAGTACAACAAGAAATAGATTCATTCAAGGCTGGTCTTGGGGAAATAGAGATTTTTCTGTCACAAATATCTATGGGAGGCTAAGGAGGGTCAGGGGTACAAGGAGCCCTTCATGGACATGGAGAAGTTATGGTGTGGCTGTGGCCGAACAATCCTTGCACTGAGCTGTGTCTCTCTGGAGGGCAGCCTTCTTCGATTCTTTGACCTGACCTTGGGACCTTGACTTTTGGGAGCAGCGTATGCCTTTCTTTGCAGACAAACACATTTGCTTTTCTGCAAGTTGACTTGTTTGAAATGAGGAGAAGCCACCTCAGAGGCTTCTGTGTAGCATCTAGAATGCCACGTGAGAGGGGCAGCCCACTGCCATGTGAGAGGGACCTGCCACTGAAGGGTTAAGAAAGGGTTTTGGAGGGAAGGAAAAGTGATGGTTTCTCCTTGTTCTGCCCATAAGTGTGACCTTGAATGAACTTGAATGAACTCGAGACATGCTGCCTCCGGGGAATCTCCAGCTAAAGGGGTACAATGCCACCGCCTTCTGAGAAAGCCTGCTCCGCTCTGGGCTCACGTGCCTCTTCAGCTTGTCCCGACTCAACTCCCTGCCTCACCCTTCCCACTAAATGCAGAGGTACCGTCGGCGCAGGCCACTCTCCAGTTGTTTATGCCGCCAGATTCTCAGCTATTAGTTTCCCATCACAAGACATTCCGCAGATAGAAGTGAATCTCCAGCCCTTGGGTCTAGATAGAACAATAATGAAATAAGTTAGGGATACCAATGACAATTTCATCTTTTAGGCATTTTCTATTTATTGTCACATGTTCTTTTGGTCACAGGTGAGGCATACCTGTGACATATATCAGCTTCTCAAGTGTGTTCAAAGGGAATGGTTGGAGCTGATATTAAATTCCACCCAGGTAGCAAGGCAAGTCGCCTGTGGTGAGGACTCAGGAGATGGAAATTAGTGGAAGGAAACAGGTTTATTCAAAGCTGACCTTGAACAAGCAGACAGGGGAAACTTTTCTCAATTCTCTGCCTCAGGGGGTTTCAGGATACAAGGAGCTTACATGTAAGAGGGGGGGGGGGGATACAGAGAGACAATGGGCAGGGGTTCATGTCCTGGGATCCGATGGCACCGCCAGCTAGAAGCACGTGTTTACCCTGGAGTGTGAAGAATGCTGCATGGCGCCATGAGGAGGTGTGTGCACCCACGGGCCTTGGAATGTGACAGTCATAGTGGCGCCTGAGGCCAGGGCTTTCTTATCCATGGTGTCCCCTTTCCTTTGCTCCGGGGACCTTCAGAGTGGGCTTTGCTCCCTTGTCTCTAGTGAACTAAATACCAAAGAGTGGTTTGTCCTCAGGACAGAAGGCAGGCAGAAGGGGAAGGGCCGGATTCTCCTGATTCTCATTTACCTACTGGATAAGATGGGTGTCCTGATGGGCAAGGCCTCCTGGTGCTGTATCATTGCCTTCCTCATTGCTGAGACCAAGCACCGGAGAAGAAGCAAGTCAAGGGAGAAGGTCCTCATTTCAGCTTTGGGTTTGAGGTCGCGTCCATCTTGGTGGGAAGATGTGGTGGAGAGCGTGAGTCTGCTGTTCTGCATTGCTGTGATCAAGGTCAGAGAGACCGAGGACAGACGTAACGCTGGACACTCTCTCTTTTTGGAAACTGGCTCGAGAGGCTCTTGATTTTATTTTTTATATATTTATTTTTGGTGTGTGTGTTGTATGTGGTGTCTGTGAATATGTATGTGGACATGTGTCTGTGCACGCATGCCAAGGCCAGGGGAGGAGGTTTGGTGTCCCTGCCTGTTGCTCTTGACTTCAGCTTCTTGAGACAGTGTCTCGCACTGGACCTGGAGCTAGGCTAGTAGCCAGCAAGCTGATCTTCCTGTCCCTGCCTCCTGTAGAGCTGGGTTACAGGAGTGTGTGGGCATTTCTGTCTTACTATGCAGGTGCTATGGATTTGAACTCAGGTCCCCATGAGTGCACAGCAGGTGTTCCTACCCACTGCGCCATCTCCCCAGCCCTGGACTTAATTTTTTAATGACACACTTCAATGCTCCAAACTATGCTTGCTAATGCTCTTGAATAATTACTGAAGATATATTTGGCTTGCCTCCCTAATCATGTTGCAAACTGCAGAGGCGCACTCTATGCTGTCTTATGAAGCACTGCCAAGCTTTTAATTAACATTGGATCTTTGGACACAGTGACTTATGTTACACGATTTCCCCCTATTTCAGGCTCTTCTTTGTTTCAAAAGACAGACTGCATACAGACTGCCCCACATGTGAGGTTCTCATACGCTGTTGTGTAAAATTACATTATTTATATTTTAGGATAATGTTGTTGGTGTGAGAATAGTGTCTTATACCCTGTTTATGGGTAGTGAATACAAACATCTGGACATTTCAACTATGTAATTCTGAAGGTCCACATTTAGAACCTAGGTCCTTTGGCTGTGATGTGTAGTATACGCCTACATATATGTATACATACATATGAGTACATATATAACACATGTATGAGTGTGTGTATGTACGTATGTATGTATGTACGTATGTATGTATGTATGTATGTATCTATCTATCTATCTATCTATCTATCTATCTATCTATCTATCTATCCATCCTCTATGAAGTGGTGCTAAAATCCAGACTTGATTGGCCAACAGTCACCCGTTCTTACAGATTTTTTTGTGTGTTTCCTGTTTGGAGGTGTCTGTTTGGGGCATTAAAGCAGATATGTGCAGAAAGGGGCTCTGGCTACACACTAGACCTGGCCCTGTCATGTAAGCCCTCTCAGTCCTCTGAACGAAGCATAAGCCGGCCTGCAGAGAGGGGGATAGACACTGCCTTTTTCTTTCCTGGCCCCGCCTACAGAGCATTTAATATTTTAGTAACAGCAAGGGATAATGCTTTAATGACTCAAACAAATGCCTGTCAGGGCACTTCACAATTAGTGCTTGTCAAACCTGTGATTGATCTTACAGATACTGCACTGAAATGAC
This sequence comes from Psammomys obesus, assembly GCF_907164565.1. Lineage (NCBI taxonomy): Eukaryota > Metazoa > Chordata > Mammalia > Rodentia > Muridae > Psammomys > Psammomys obesus. The sequence goes on along the minus strand of NW_026590859.1, from coordinate 10,531,108 downwards.
ATAGGCATTGACCTCAGATTTCTGTGTCCAGCAAGGATGGACACTAGTCTTTCTTCATAATTCCACATGGGGAATATTTTAGCATGACAGTTATCCCGGGGAACAGGTTCTCAGTGCCATGACCCAGCATGTTGGCTGAGCGGCAAAGCCCTGATTTCCACCCAGGCTCCTCTGTCTGCTTCTGAAGCTTGTTTTCTTCACCTGTAGCCGGGCCGGGCAATAGTATGGATGGATGCCGGACCTTTGAAGGGAGCTTGTATATAATCGTTCTCAGGTTATTAGGGAAAGTATTGAAAACAGTGGTGGTGGTGGTGGTGGTGGGGAAGTCAGTACACCGGGAAAGCAGTAGCAGACAGAGGGACTTGTAGGGCTTGTGTGGGGGGGGTTGGGGACAGGGTAGGAAAGGGTGTGTGTGGGATGAGCAGTTATTGTAACTCACGGACAGAGGTAGGTGTGGAGAGATGCCTGATGCTGCAGGGAGGGAGGGCAGGGTACCAACCATGCCTTCCTGCTTTCCTTCTCTTCATACTACTGTTCCTCTTAGCTAGATTTGCGTTGGAACCAGAGAGTCCATCGATGCTGACAATGCAATATAGAGAGCAACCGATGCTGCTAAATGTTGAGGCTGGGGGTAGAGGACGCACAGGGAGAGGATATGTTGCTGAAGGCGATTGGAAGACAGCCAGTATACGTTAGTGAGTGTTCATCAGGCCTGAGTCTTCGGAGACACAAGGCTCCAAAAGGTCAGCAGTTTCACTTTCCGTTTGGATGCCTTTCCTGGGTAGGCAGTGGGAGTCTCGGCTTGCAATTTGTTCTGGGACAATGGCTCTGCTGCAGAGTTGGACAAGGAACAGAGTAGGCTAAATACTGAAACCTCTGTCTGGAGGTGTCTGTGGTTTCTGAGAAGTCTGCGTGAGGGCTGATCATGAGCCCAGGAAAAAGCAGTGTCTCTCTTGTGGTTAGATGAGGGGTTCAAATGCCAACCCCATCTGGAACTATCCTTTCCCTTAAGTGTCCATAGCACCTGGGTGCTGTTTTTCTGACTACCCCTTTCCCATATTTCTGTTCCTCTTTTATTTTCTTGTATATATATAAAATACAAGGCCTTTTAATGCAAATATAATATGTACTTTGAGCACAATCCTTCTCATTGTCCAAGTACCTCCCCTGTTCCTTACTCCTCTAAGTCTTCTAGAATTCTTCCATCTACTTTCATGTCATCGGTGTATGAGTCTATGTATCTATATAAAATCCAGGGCACCAAAAAGACAGAATACGAGCGAAATTTGTTTCTCTAGACTGATTTAATTAACTTACTATGATAATCCATAGTTGTATCTAGTTTCCTGCAAATGATATAACTCCACCCTTCTGGGATGCTGGAAAGCATCCCGCTGTGCACATACACCCTATTGTCTTGTGATCCCTCTGTTGGTGGATAGTTAGGTTGTTTTTATAACGCAGCTGTAGTGAACAACGCTGCATAAAACCGCATTGAGATTCTACCTCTTGGTTCCCTTTCTTGCATTTTCTTCCCCAGCTAATTGTTCCAACCTTGGTATGCTCTGCTGGGCTTGCTGATGGCTCTGGGATGCCACAGCTCTTTGCAGGATGTCTGTCAGGTCCTGTTTATGCTTGCCACACAGACGCACAACTGCTGCCTCAGATGGGAATGACAGGCTCTCAATTACTTGTAGAGAGCCCTGAGAAGCGTTCTCAGTTCTAGCGAACCATGGGGTCAACGCATAGTCCAGCCAATGTGCAATCCAATAATGTGTTTAGAGATGGGTATAAAGTTTTCTCTCTCATTTTGTTATCTTTTTAGTTAGAATTTCTATTGTTGTGAAGAGAAGCCATGTCTGCCAAAACTCTTTTAAAAGAAAACATTTGATTGGAGCTGGCTTACAGTTTAGAGGTTTAATTCATTGTTATCATGGCAGGAAGCATGGCTGCATGCAGACAGACATGATGCTGGAGAGTGGCTGAGAGTTCTACATCTGGATCGGCAGGCAGCAGGAAGAGAGAGTGGCACTGGGTTTGGCTTGAGCATCTGAGACCTCAAAGCCCACCCCCACTGACACACTTCTCCTAACAAGGACACACCTCCTATTAGTGCCACTCCCTACGGGCCTTTGGGCCCATTCTCACTCAAACCACTTTATCTCTTTCAAAAATGTTTTGAAGAAACCCCGAAGCCTTCCGGGCCTTGAGATTTTTAAATGAGTCATTGAAATTTTTGGTTATGACTGCATTTCTTGCCCATTTCTTTGTATTTTTTTCCAAAATTTTTATGTACATTTTGTAAGTTAGCTTACTGAAGAATTTATCTGTTTCATCTAAATTCTCATTGTTTTAGCATAACATTATTTGTAAATAGCATTTTTGTTCTTGTTTTTGTTTTATCTGTGTTTTTTATAATTGTAATTTATTTTTATCCCCTTTTTATTGACACAGATGTTTAGCACTACAGATTTCCTCCAGTCACTTTTTTAGTGTCCCCCATGAATTGGTAGGTGATGTTTTCATTGTAATTGTTTTACAAAATCCTTTAATTTCTGATTGTATTTTGTCATTTGCCCAATATCTAGGAGGTCTTCTAATTTCCATATGGGTTTTTTTTTATGCTTTCAAATTTTTTTCTTTTCTCTCTTTGCAGTTTAACTTAATAGGACTGCAGGTTATTTTCCTATTGTATGGAACTATCGATTTGAACTAAAATTTGTGGCCAGCTTTTATTCTATGCCTGCTTTAGAAGAAGGGATAGTCTTTCACTAGTAATATGTGTGTGAAAGGGCTTCTCTGTGGTAAATATCTCATAGCCTTGCCTCTTTGATCTATTAGATCCATGTTGTTTGGAGACAGATATGTCAAGGGTCCTCTTAATGATTTTTTTTTCATTTTTACTTATTCTTGCATCAACCATAATTTGTATTTTACGTAGATGATCACTGGGTTATTTGCTGCCTAGACTGACAAATCTTCATGCAAAAAAAGCTTTCAAAATTATGTCATGTTCTTTGCCTTACTGAGTGATTATTTTTCAGTGAAGTCTATGATGCTATCAGGCCTATAGCCTATGACTTCTTTCTTTCTCTACTTCCTTCTTTTCTTTTTTGTTTCCTCCCTTTCTTCCTTTTCTTTCTTTCCTTCCTTCCTTTTCCCATTAATTAATTTATTTATTCACTTTATATCCTGATCACATTCCCCTCTCTTCTATCCTCCCTGTCCCTGTCTTACCCTCCTTCTCCTCTCCCCCCATTCCCCTGTCCCCATGGGTACCAACTGCCCTGGCAAATCAAATCTAGCAGGACTAAATGCATCCTCTCCTACTGAGGCCAGACAAGGCTAGCCAGCTAGGGGCATTGGATATAAAGGCAGTAAGCCTGGTGTATCTTTGATCACTCTCCAGTTTTTTTTTATTATTATTCACTGAAAGTATATCTCATGTATATACTATAGAGTAAGGTTTTGTTTTATGTAACAGCTTGAAAATATTTTACACTAATAGACCATTTTAGCTTGTTCATATTTGCTGATATAACTGTTTAATTTCAATTCTGCCATATTATATATTACTTTGATTAATTCTACACTTTGAAATTTGTTGTTTTTTCCTTTCTATTTGTTATACCTTTTACAAAGCTTTAAAATATATTTATTTTTATTTTATTTATATAAGTGTTTTGCCTGTATACATGTGTATGCGCCATGTGTGTGCAGTGCCCATGGAGGCCTGAAGAGGGCACCATGGCCTGTAGGACTGCAGTTACAAGTGTTTCTGAGCCACCATGTCATGCTGGGGACTGAGCCTGCATCCTCTGTAAGAGCAGTCAGTGCTCTTAACTGCTGAGCCACCTCTCCAGCCTTGTTACACCTTCTTTGATAAAAAAAAGAAAAAAAGTTAGTTGGGTATTTAGGAAAATTTTAATTTTTTTCTAGGTGATTGTGTTTATATTAGTATATTTTATAGTAAATCAGTCAATGATTTTATTTTCTGTTTTTTTCTGTGGAGTGGTTTGGCTAAGTGTCTCTCAAGTCCTCTGTGGGGAAGACTTCATAGACAGCTATGGAGTGACAGAGATGACAGGACACTTTGATCTTTAGGGTCTAATAGTTTTATATTATCATGCCCGAAAACCCGCAATTATGATTCTTTTTTTCTCCTTTCTGTTTGTAGAGTCTGGTCTTCTGTTCCTGGAAATACTAGCTGGAATGTCTTCATAACCAGTGAATCAAAATGTGTTCATTATACATTTAGTAGGGTTAGTTGTGGTGCCTTGACACATCCATACAGAGCATAGTCATCAGTCTAGCCTCTTTCTCTTCACCCTTCCACACTCCTCCCAACCTCTGGTAATCACAATTCTACTTTAAAGTTAAACCTTTAGCTTCCGCGTATGAGAGAAACCGTGTAGCATTAGTCGTTTTGTGTCTGGCCTATATATCTAACATAACATACTCCAGTTACATCCATTTTGCTACAAGTAAGAACTTCATTCCTTGGCTAAGATTAAAAAACTCAAGTGACAACACATGCTGGAGGGGATGTAGAGAAATGGGAACCCTCCTCCATTGCTGGTGGGAATGTAAACTTATACAACCACTCTGGAAATCAATCTGGCACTTTCTCAGACAATTAGGAATAGTGCTTCCTCGAGATCCAGCTATACCACTGCTAAGCATATATCCAAAATATGCTCAAGTACACAACAAGGACATTTGCTCAACCACGTTTATAGCAGCTTTGTTGTAATAGCCAGAAGCTAGAAACAACCCAGATGTCCCTCAGTTGAGGAATGGATACAGAAATTGTGGTGCATTTATACAATGGAATACTACTCAACAATTAAAAACAAGGAAGTCATGAAATTTGCAGGCAAATGGTAGGATCTAGAAAAGATCATCCTGAGTGAGGTATCCCAGAAGCAGAAAGACACACATGGTATATACTCACTTATAAGTGGTTATTAGACATGTAATATAGGATAAACATACTAAAATCTGTACACCTAAAGAAGCTAAGCAAGAAGGAGGACCCTGGGTAAGATGCTCAACCCTCATTCAGAAAGGCAAATGCGATGGACATCAGAAGAGAAAGAAAACAGGGAACAGGACAGGAGCCTACTACAGAGGGACTCTGAAAGAATCTACCCAGCAGGATATTAAAGCAGATGCTGAGACTCATAGCCAAACTTTGGGCAGAGTGCAGGGAATCTTATGAAAGAAGGGAGAGATAGAAAGATCTGGAGGAGGCAGGAGCTCCACAAGGAGAGAAAAAAAATCTGGGCACAGGGGTCCTTTCTGAGACTGATACTCCAACCAAGGACCATTCATGGAGATAACCTAGAACCTCTGCACAAATGTAGCCTGTGGCAACTCAGTGTCCAAGTGGGTTCCCTAGCAATGGGAATAGGGACTGTCTCTGTCATGAACTCAGTGGCCTGCTCTCTTATCACCTCCCCCTGAGGGGGTGCAGCCTTACCAGGCCACAGAAGAAGACAATGCAGCCACTCCTGATGAGAACTGATAGACTGGGATCAGAGGGATGGAGAGCAGGACCTCCCCTATCAGTGGACTTGGAGAGGAGCATGGAAGGAAATGAGGGAGGGAGGGTGGGATTGGGAGGAGACTAGGGAGGGGCCACAGCTGGGATACAAAGTGAATAAACTTTAATTAATAAAACAATAAATAATTTATGAAAGAACTTCATTCTATTATGCACAATGAGTAATACTCCATTATGTGTGCGTGTGTATGTATATATATAGTTTCTGTATCCTCTCATTTGCTTATAAATGTGGAGGCTGATGATTCCTTTGCTGTTACAAGTCATTAACCAGAATACATAAACAAAGCACAACAAAAATCCTAGTAATCCAATTAACAATGGTAATCATTTTTTTTTAAATACAAGTGTCCATTTTTATTAAGTATACTAAAAATGCTATCATTAACTACTAAGGAGACACAACCAGAACTACAAGATAACTTCTCACTGCAAGGAGATTGCTGCCTTTCAGATATTTTGTTTGCAGGGAATTGGTCATATGAGTGTGAACTCCTTTGCCTCATTTTCTTTCCTTATCCGGTCTTGTCTTTCCTAGCCGTCTCATTTTTGTACTTTTGCTTTCTTTGCAGCATTTATTTAAGACTCTCTTGAGTACCTTCTATTTTATTTTTGTTTTGTGATACTGTTTTGTTTTCCCTCCCTCCTTGTTTATTTTCTGAGTTCATAGCTCACACAGTGGCTTAGATACAGAAACCCAAAGGTTCTGTGAATTCTTTAACACTTTCCTAGTGTCCTTATGAGGTAGTGAAGCCCCTGTCATAATGTCTTATTTTGCTGTGTGTGAACATATTTTTCCAATAACAGCATATATCTATTAAGGTTGTGAAAAAGATGAAGTGAAGAAGTGAGTATTGAGTACTTGGGAGAGAAGTTACTAGCCTTCTCTAAAGAGCTGGGACCAGTATCTTTACCTGTATGCCAGCCGGTGTGTGTGGTTTATCTCTACTCACAGCATCTTTGGGATCCTCCTTGGGTTTGGTATCATGTGCAGATCACTATGAGAAGCAGAAAAGAGTGACTAAGGCACAGTGTCTCCAGCGCAGTGACTCATGGGCCTATGGAGAACATGGCTGCTCACACCCAAGCCACCAATCCCCACAGAGTACCAGTTAGAACCAGGGAGGAGTCAGGTAGGGCTTGGGAGAGAGTGCAGTTGATAAAGTGCTTGCTGTGCAAACAGGAAGACCTAGATTCAAGCTCCAGGACCCAATCCACTGAAAAAAGCCAGGTGTGGTAGCATGTGCTTGTAATCTCAGTGCTGAGGGCAAGGAGGCAGATCACTGGAGCTCTCTGGCCAGCTGGCCTAGTTCGCTTGGTGAACTGTAGATCATTGAGAGATCCTGTCTCAGAAAACAAGGTAGACGGAATTGGCCCCTGGTCTTCATGTACACACCATGGCATGTACATTCATACACACATGTACACACACACACACACCTTTGTTCAACACCAGATACTTCTATGAATGCAGGTGGGAGTTTGATTAACACCTTGGGTGGTGCTGTGGCATCAATGATGCTGATGGCAATGAGGAATAATCAGTTTTTCCAGGTGTCTGACTTCCAACACAGGGGTGCTATGGGATGAGTTTGGGCCACCCAGGGAGTTGAATTTCAAAGAGGGTGGGACTTCCTGCTGGCTGTTGAAGCCTTGGGAATGTCTTTGCTTTTCAGGTTGCAGTCCTTTGGAAGGCTCTGACACAGCAACAAGATTTGCTGACTGTAATCAGGGAGTGAAACAGCTGTTCATAAAGCAAGCTGACTGCTCTCTGCCCTCCTGCTCACACTGGACTCCATGCTGAATGCAGAGTCAAGCATAGTGGAGATGCACACCCCTCCCCCCACCCAAAAACAAAATTAAAGCAATGTAACACTTCCCCCAGTCCCACTATTGAAAAGATGAATCACCATCACAACTGAACTCGGAGGCATGTGGTAAGGGCTGGGCTGGTTTGCAGACTAGTTCTGTTCAGAAATCGTGTCTTGACAACAGATGACCATCACTCTGTGTGCTAAATGGCTCCCATCCTTCTGACCCAGAGAAAACGTGGATTGCTGTTTCTACAAAGGATTTTTTTCCCCTCCTTAAGTCCAATGGTTACATGTTATCACTTTTAAAAAGCTACCACAGTCTGCCTTGCCACAATCTGCCTCACAACCTAAGTAAGCCTTTGTGATGTCATAGCACCAACATGGGCTCTCTTCAATTTCCAATCAAATGAGCCTGCAGTTTGAGATGTCCTAGTTCTGGAGCTGTCTTCTCTTATCTTTTTTTGCCCTTGATGAGGAGCCTGGAGTGAGAGCAGGAGAAGAGTCAAGGGCACGAAAGACCTTGAGAAGCTTAAGTCACTCAAGCACTCGACTTAGCTTTGGTAGCTGGGGCAAAGGGCACGGTAGAACCACCCTATAGCAATGGTTCTCAGCCTGTAGGTCATGACCCCTTTGGCGGTCAAATGGATTTTCACAGGGGTCACATATCAGACATCCTGCATATCAGATATTTACACGAAGATTCATAACAGTAGCAAAATTACAGTTGTGAAGTAACAAAAATAATTTTATGATTGGGGTCATGACAAGATGAAGAAGTGTATTGAAGGGTCACAGCCTTTTGAAAGTTGAGAACCACTGTGCTACAGGAATCGTCTTTAAGGGCTGGAGGAGTAGCTCAGTGGTAGGTAGAATGCTTGTCCAACATGCAGGAAACCCTGGGCTGGATCCACAGCGTCACCCATAAGGACAAAGCAAACTATCCTACTTAACAGCAGAGTTCCCAGTACAAGCTACGGAAAGGGCTGACTGTTGGAATGTTTTATTGGACTTTAGATAAAATGTGAGTAAAATTATTCATCTCCATATTTATTATGATAGAGTGACTACTGTGAGCCAATTAAAAATGTTGGGATACTTATTTATTTGCATTTGGAGCTAGTAGTTTACAAGATAAGACATAGTTTAAAGGGACTTGCTTGAATAGCTGCGGGCCACTGGTGTCTATGTTCCCTGTTTCAGAGGGCTTGGCTCTGTGGAGAAAGCATCGTGCTTTATTGTGGTTCTATGTCCTGGTTCTTCTCATTTGTTGGTTGGCCTGTTGACTCTGAATTAGTCTGCCCTTCTGGTTATCCAGTCAAAAGCTTCTATGTTATCACTACTTTCACTGTTTTAATGAGCTCTTGCTGTTTTTTCCCAGTGGTGTACCACCCCCTCCCATCTTTTTCTTGGGTACTATGTTGTAGTAAATAAAAGATGTCAGGGTGTGGATGTCCCCTCTGAAGTTCTTGTTGAATCTGCATGTCACTATGATGGTTTGGGGAGGTAGGACCTTTAAGGTGTTAGGGGTCCCTTCCTCCTTAAGGATTAATAGCATCATTATCAGAATGGGTTGATTCTCTTGAGAGTACGATAGTTATTGTGAGAGTGCCTTTGTTAATAAAGCAAGTTCTCCTTTCTGCCTGTGTTCACTTTCCTGGGCTATAAGAAAGCCACGAGAAGCCCTTGCTTCATGTCAGCACCTTGACATTGGCGTTCCCAGATCCCAGCATTGTAAAAACAATGCAAGTGTTCAGGTTTCTTATGCTCTGTCATAACAACACAAAATTGACTGAGACATGGGGCCTCTCTGAAAGTCACTCTGCACCATGGACTGGCTTCACCCGAGTTTGACCAGCTCCTAACCCGTGTTGTTAACTCCAGCCCGAGGGTGTCCTCTGAAGGATATGGAAAGTGGCACCATTTCCTAATTCATCATAGAGTGTGACTCAGCCATCCCGAAGGCAGCCAGGTCACTAAACCTTAAAGGAGTAGAGGCTGGAAAATGACTCAAACAAGATTAGAAGCAGACCCAGAAACAGCCTAAGATCTGTTCCCTGGAGCAATCCCTGGCTCCCTCTTTCCCTCTCTCCCTCCCTCCCTATCTTCCTTCCTCCTCCCTCCCTCTTCTCCTTCCTGCCTGCCTTCCCTCCCTCCATCTCTCTCTCCCTTCCTTCTCATTTCCTCCTTCCCCCCGCTTTCCTATTAGAACAGAGGATTCTTCCCCTGCCTGTTTTAATATCACAAGGCACACTGAGATGTGTTATGTTTGACAGTCTCTTTTTCAGCGTGCGCATGCCCTCATGGCCCCAGTGTCGTGTAGGGAAGTACTTCACTCTTGGCTAATGTGATATGGTGCAAGTGTGATACACACCCAAAATGTTTCTTTGAGCCTGTGTTGCTAGATTGAAAGAGTTCATATAGCACTGTGGTCAGACTGGGCATTTGGGGTGTGTGTGTGTGTGTGTGTGTGTGTACTGGAAACCATCACCACTCTGAGAAACTCCCACAACTGGAGAATAAGTGGGACAGTATCTCCTGAAATGGGTACATAATTTATTTCAATTAATAAGAATTTGTTCCTGAAGGTGATCTTTGTGAAACTCTTTCCTTCCCTCCTTCTTTATTTCCCTTTCTCTCTTCCTCCCTCCCTCCCTCCCTTTTTCCTCCCTCCCTTCTGTTCTTCCTTCTTTCCTCCCTCCCTGCTTCCCTCTCTATCTCTCTTCCTCCCCCTCTCTCTGTCCTTTCTGATTCTAGGATCTAAAAATTGGAGGATGTATCTGTTGTCCAGATTGACATCTTCCAGAGAGCATGGGGTAAATAAGTAACACTTTTCTTCTAAAGGCAAAGCTTGCTCAGGGAAGCAGCCATCTTGCTTTCCTTTTTACAATTCTATAGTGACCCTGTCTATATCTAGAGATTTCCAGCATGTCCCTGAAAGATGGATCAGTTAGCACACCCTGATCTGATTTTGTCTATGGCTTTTGCCATTTCCCCAAAGACCAGATGGCTCAAATTGTTGAATGGTTGAGGTTCTGCAGGGGCAGTCGATTCCACAGCAGCCCTTAGACCTCAAATGGTGAGCATAGACGGTGCCCATGGTGTTACTTACAGAAGTTCTACAATTCTGGCTAGGATAGCTTTGGATCATCAAGGTCTCCCCTCTCATTTCACTAGTGGAGCTAACTGGAGTTGCTAGAGAGCCACAAGGGATTGCCAGCCTGGCCTGCTAGCTACCCTGACTTCTTCCATCATTAAATTAATTGTAGTTCACGATGGCAATTGTATAAATGGCAGGGAACATTTAGAACCTAGAGCGAAAGGTTGGGACACCGGGAGAGAATTACAGACTTCAGATAGCTCGTTCTATTCAGGTCACAGCCATTACATGACTCTTGAAAGATGAGTGCTGCGGGACCTGGCTGAAGGAGCTGCACAGATGCCAAGGGGAGGTTGGAAGAGGGCAGAGCCTTCAAGGGCAGTCATGGGACCAGAAGCAGGTCACAGTGGCAACAGTACAAGAGGGACAAATGCTGTATTGGATTAGGGAAGTAAACGATTTCAGTGTTGATAGATTTTGCTGTTCTTGTTGACTTTGGGGGTGGCTGGGAGATGAGGGGGGATGGGATTCTAAGGATCCAGTGCCATGTTTTTCCAGGAACAGTCAGTGGAACATTCATGAGCATTAAGAGGAGAAAGTAACATCAGATTCATTGGTCAGTTTGGGAGATTCCACCACAAACAACCAAACTGCTTCTCAATTTTCTAACATATACCCAGACAATGTGACTTTATGGGGTGTGTGTAGCCGATGTAGGGATTCCACAATTTCTCTGAGCATAAAGCTACTTAACAGCAACCTAACTCCTCTTATGGGAGTAAATTTTGGAGACTGTTGACCTAGGATGTGCAATTCTATTCTGGAACTCAGGTAGGTGGGAGGCACCCAGGTCTGATTTCTGGCTCCCATAGCTAGGGCTAAAGAAAATCACAAAAATGGATGTTTATCAACATCAGAATCTTCCCTAAACCCAAGCCCAGCACTGGAAACGAAAATACTAGATGACAGTGAAAGTCAAAGAAGACCTAAGATTAAAATTTAATTTCTGCACTTAGGATTCCTGGGAGTGTCAGGAGTCTGGGCCATTTATTTCATGATTATTTCTGGGTTGGTATCTGGGATTTAAGAGGGCTGTGGGTATTTGGGATAGAAGGAAGGAGGTAAATAGATTCTACGTCTTTAGAGGTTCTTTATTCAGATGAAGATGTTGCTACCCAAGCTGCTAGAGTGTGAGCTGAGGGCCCCTCAGGTATGGGTAGCATTTGGGGCCCTGTCTTTCTAGCAGGGGAGCATACCTAGAGTGTATTTTAGGATTAATGAGAAGATATGACAGCCCGTGGTCAACTGTGTCCCTCTGTTGGGGTTTTCAGTTTTATCAACAATGTTTAGTAGTTCATGGTCTTTGTATCTCTTGAATTTGGACCTCTAATGGGAACTTGGTCAAAATTGTGCAAGAAGAATGGATGGTACAATGGAAAAAACAAATCTCAGAAAAACTGGGCCAATCTAACTTTTGCCATTGCTTAGGGGTTTGGGACGTCACTCAGTCTGTAGCTTAGTGCTGTCTAACATGCATCACAACAATTTAACCTGCTCCACTTCTATTACAAGCTGATACATTGGTTCATTCAAGAAACACCTTCGCAGATTCTGCTTTGCACTGGGTGTGGGTAGGAGAGCAGAGCACACCAATAGACAAAATGAAGACATGGTGTTTCTTGTGAAGGAGTCTCATTGCGAATAAATAAACAAGCAATTAAATAAGCCTCTAGTGTAATATCATGAGCCTATGGAGGACATTCCGCCTTCAACCCAGGACAGGTGGCAATACATTGTTAAGCAGTAAGGAGGGGGACTGGAGAGCTGTGAGGGTCAGTGATGACTCATCTGAGGATGTGCCATTTGAGTGCAGATCGGCAGGGTGAAATGAAGGACTGAGAATATGAGTGGCAGGGAGAAGAGACACCAGGTGAAGAGACATGGTAGCTGTTGAAAGAGTGATGCCAATGCAACAAAACACGCCGCATCTCAACGGCTTGACACAGTTGAAGCCTGTGTTCACAGCAGAGCATAGCAGGCATCAGGATGTGCCAATGTTCCAATCAGACAAGATGCCAGCTATGTGCGGGGGAGAGTGGTCTTCTATGACTATCCATGACGCCTCAAAATCCTGGGAGTAACCATTAGGCCATGAGGAAGAGGGTTCTGAGGCCGAGTTGAATTATTACATTAGTGACTGGAAGAGGCCTACATCAATTCCACCACAGTTCATTGGTGGTGACGGAAGCACAGCAGCTCATGTCATTACAGAGGCCCGCATTTGTCATCTTGTCACATTCCCTGGAATACAAAGAGAAGCATAGACATCGCCATGGCAGCTTTCTCTGCCACATGTCTGAGTCACTTTAGAGAGGTCACCAGGGTTCTCTGTGAAACCCTAGCTATCCTAAAACTCACTCTGTAGTCTAGGCTGGCCTTGAACTCAGAGAATCCACCTGCCTCTGCCTCCCAAGTTTAAAGACATCCACCACTATGCCTTAATGGTATTTTTTTTTTCCAAAGGAACCATATAGAAAGGGATTTGAGGAAGAACCATCTGTGAGTGAGTCACGGTCCTGATCTTGGACATAAGACACCTGTTCCTCTCCTTTGTTACTTACCCCAGAGGCTTAGTAGGCAGAAGGTATCTTCGTTCCCATCATCTCCACCTTGTGTAGGAGCAGATTTTATTTTTTACATGGCATTTCTTCTTGGCCTAGGACTTAAGATAGGCAGATTTCTTAGGGCTGAACATTGTTCAGCTCCGACCCCTCAGCTCATGGAATGAAAACTGTATTTTTACTGTGCGTTTCTGGTAGCCTGAGGTGAACCATGGGTAGTGTATGATATGGTGTTGCAGCACTCACCCAAGCCGGGGCACTTCCTTACTCTGCAGGATTGGGCTGGGCTTATTTCTTATTCAAATTCAAAGGTCATATTAGGACTTTTGCCCACACCTGAGTATTACTGCTATCTCATCCAACTCATTCTTTCTTCTACCTGGAAAACAAATGTCTTTGATATTTCTCCTGGCTCCTGCTTACTGCCAGTCTTTGGGTTTTGCTCTCCTGCATAAGCCTTGCATGGGTATGGGTATGAGTATGTACGTAGAGATGCCAGTTACAGGCATCTCTACTGACTGGTCATTTGGAGGCAATTATATGAAAGACCTTGTTTCCCAGAGGTCTTAACTTGTTTTTTCAGTCTTAACTTATCATGGTGACTTACCCTTTTGGAAATTGAAGGCCTGAGAAGACTTGAGTGGGAATGTATCATCCAAGCTAAGAACCATGGGAGATGAACAGTGACTTCCAAACACATGGTACCTTTGGTGAGCCCTGTGCCCAGAGAAGAGCCCTCTGTGGTTTTCAGAGACTCCAAAGTCATATTAAAATGAGAGAATCTCAAGACAATAATGTTTTAAAGATGAGATAGGACTTGAGAGAGTCATTGACTTCCATATTGAGTGGCTGGTGACCATTTAATTTTGTCTTACCTGAGGAATTTATAGCCATTATAAGTGAACTGTTAAATTTTGCTCTCTATAGCCTGTAGTTGAGAACTGTTCAGGTTAAATTATTAAAAAGCCATATTTATAGAATGGATGAGGTTGTAAAATCAGGTTTTCTGGAGTGTTTAATTAAAATGGCCTATTTAATTATTTTTCCTTTCTTAGATAATCATCTTAAATTTAAAAATCTTGGCTCCATGATTTTGTTTTATTAGATTCACATTCATTTGACTTTTAGTCATTCATGTGATTTTGGGGGATAATAGTGACCACTTGATCACTGTAATTCTACAGGGCCTTCATCATTTTTTCTGGGGATTTCCCCTCCACATCATTGGGTATGTAACAATCCCTTCTTAAATGTGTTATAGGTATTTTAAGATAGTATTTTGGGTGTGGAAGGGAATTTTATTTAACTCTTATCAACTCTCTAATTAACTCATCATAAATGAAGCAGTATGAGAGGGAGGTCCCATAGACCCAAGTGCAGGTGATACAAATTAGGTTGAATTCCTATTTGAAGTATGACACGTTAGGGTTAGGGCAACAGTTACTTGTGTATGCATGTGTGTGTATGAATACTGACATGTCCTCCATCTAGAGGCCAGAGGAGAATATCGGGTGTCATGCTCTGTCACCCTTCACTTTATTCCTTTGAGACAGGGTCTCTCACTTAACCTGGAGCTGTGCTGGTACAAGACACACTGGTTTTCTTATTTCTTCCCCTGATAGTGTTGGGGTTACAAGTGTGTATAGCTGTGACTAACTTTTCACAGGAGTGCTGGGGATTTGACCTCAGATCCTTATGCTTGCACATCAAGTGCTCTTACTCATCAATCCATCTTCCTACCCTCATCAGTGACTTAATATAAAATATGCATTGATCTTTCCTTCGTGTTAGCAAGTTACGATAGAAGATCTGACTTACATATTCAAACACAGATGGTCTAGTGTTTCACAAATAAGGCTGTCTCTTATTTGAGTTTAGGGTTTTCCATGAAGAATGATGGGTCAGAGAAAAGGAGCTTTAAAATATCAACCCATCACAACCTAGGAACACCTGGGAAGAGGGCCTGAAGGGAGGGATTGCCTTGATCAGATTGGTCTGCAGGGGATTATCTTGATTGCTTCAGTCAGTGGAAAGACACCGTGACTGTGGGCAGCAACATTCCTAGGCTGGGTCTCAGCTGTGTAAGAGAAAAGAAGCTAGCTGAAGAGGAGTAATCTGGCTGCGTGGGTATGCTTGTTCTTCCCTGGTCTTGGCTGTAGGTGTGATGTGACTGGCAGTGTCAAGCTCCTGCCTCTCTGACTTTCCTGAAGTGATAGTCGGTAACCTGGAAGTGTAAGACATAACCCTCCCTCTTCTGAGGTGCTGTTGGTCAGGGTGTTTTGTCACAGTGAGGACAGTGACACTAGGGCACAGTTGTACTTTAGTTCTCTTGAGTTTCCTTTTTTCTCTTTTGGTGAAGAAATGTTTTCCTCTCTCTCTCTCTCTCTCTCTCTGTGTATGTTTGATTTTGCTTCACTTTTCTTATTTTGTGGGAAAGATCCTGAAAGGTGGGTGTTTGTACTATCACCCTGTGAACACAAAGGAAAGTCTATGCCCCCACATAGAGAGAGTGCTGTAGTCAGAGACTGTTAAACTTTCTTCTAGTTCACATAAGAATTCTGGGATACCTTTGTATGTAAAACCAAAGCCAGTGAACTCTGAGGGGAGACATAATCCTGGGGGAGGGGGGATGAACAGGGATAATTTGAAGAAGTTGAAGAGGGGAATTTGCCTAAATCCTATCATGAGAACTTAAGCTAAGAATGATGGGAGATTGTGGAGGAAAGGAATGGGTGTTGTGTGAACTTACGCAATCGGCAGGAGGGCGCGCACACTCTGGCTGGCTCCAGACCAGCTCTCTGAGGAAAGCTGTCAGGATTAATCACTTAGTGTTTGCATGGAGACTGCAAAAAATGAGAAACCCATGCGAGTGCCAAATGTTATCACTTTGCATCACAGCTTAGGTGTTTGGTGGTGCAGGATGAGGATGAGACATTTGCAGGAAATCTTAACATTTTCTAGACCTCTCTTGCTCCCAGGCCCTGTTGTATTTTCACCGAAGGTCAGTGACTCAGGGTTCTTTGTCACTGTTTCATTGTTTTACTTACCCACTCTGGGCACTGATCCCTGGGGTGTTTCACTTTGGGCTCTGTTCTTACTCACTCACGGTTTCAAGTTAAAGCTATTGTATAAGTGGGGAGAGTTAAGTGAAACCACAGGGCAGGTCTCAGAAACTGTCTTAATTGTGACTGACAGACTGTTTCCTTTAGAAGAGGGCTGTTTTCCCACATTACCAGCGGGCAGTGTCCTAGAGAGAGCCTGGTGCTATATAAACATCTGCATAGAAAATGGTGCCATTGCCAAGTGTGGATTCCCTTCGTCCCGCCAACTTTCTGTCAGTCCTGTGCTCAGAGCCACCTCCCATCAGCTACGGTAGACAGATGCAGCATGATGACAGAGTTTGGAAAAACCTGGCTTAGGTGAGAGTGAGGCAAATGGAATGTGATAGATTTCTTTGTTTTAAATGAATGAGGACAGATGCATGCTAAAAAGATAAAAAGAAAATCAAGACTCGTCATACTGGCCATATTGGATGCACAGGTAGATGCACAGGCCAGCTCAGCCATAGCAGCTCCTATAATAATGGATTTTCTTTAGCTATTGGAATGCTGTGAGCTATTGACTACAGAGAAAAAGCTATCTTCCTGCTGGTATCTATTGTCACCTCCTGATACACTGAGAATGAATCAGTGTCCTTTCTAGCTTCTGTGTGTATTTTGGAATCTTTCACTTGTTTATGCTTTATGCTGCTGTGGTGGTTTGAATGGAAATACCCTCTCCCCTAGCTCATGTGTTTGAATTCTTGGTCCACAGGGAGTAGCACTATTAGTGGCCCATAGTGGCCTTGTTAGAGGCAATGAGTCACTGTGGGGGCGGGCTTTGAGGTCTCCTATGCTCAAGCCATGACCAGTGTGGCACATAGTCTGCTTTTAGCTGTGTACAGATCAAGATGTAGGGCTCCTTCTCCAGCACCACGTCTACCTGCACACTGCCATGCTTCCCACCACAACGATAATGGACTAAACCTCAAACTGTAAGCCAACTCCAATTAAATATTTCCTTTTGTAAGAGTTGCCATGGTCATAAGGTCTCTTCACAGCAACAAAACGCTAACTAAGACAGCTGCCCTCTCCTTAGATCTACTTTTCAATCGTATTTTTTCATACTTCTGTGGCATTGTTTATCTATCAATTATAATACTTCCTTTCTCCCCTGAAGAATATATAAAATGATAATATATTTATTTCCTCATGTGGATTAAAGGTCTACAGAAACTATTGTCATAAAACCAAATAAACAAATTAAAATGAACAAGAAAAGCAAATAATTCAGAATTTTCAAGGGTAGGGAATTTACCTTGGGAATATTTCAAGAAGAGGGCTATTTATTTTGTATAACAGTCAACAGTGAAGGACTGCCCAGATAAAAACTACTATAATAAAAAGCCTTCTTTTATTGAAAGAAGACTTAGTCAAGACTCATCCCCAGCAGGGCTAAAGACCTGCTTTACTCTTGATTTGAATGGAGGATGCCATGCTTGGGAAGGAAATCAGAAAACTCCGGCACTTAGGTCCATCTCCTCTTCAATATCTTTTCTTACCTAGATAAAACAAACACTTGCCTTTATTGAAAATAATTAGTCATAAGAGAGTGAGCTGTTGCATTGTCTGTTCTGTGAAATTGTTAATGGCTGTGTCACTTTTGTTTATGGTCATAATCTTGCCAGTTAAATATTTTATATTGATGAATATTTAACCCCAGCATGTTCTTGAATCTGCAACTGCTTTAGTGAAGCTCACTGCTATTCTTGCCATTCCCTCGTAGATGATCCATACTTTTTTTCTGGCTGCTTTGTCCTCACTGTTTATCATATCGACTGTGCTAGGTTTGGCATGGATTTTTTTTTTCCTGGCCTAGAAAATATTGGGTATTCAATATCTTATCCAATGTACCGAACATTCAATCCAGGCTTATGTCACCTAATTATAATATATTAGAATGCATACTATTTTGAAAAATAGCCTATAATTTTTTTTAGTTCTATCTTAGAGAAGAAATTAATTCAATGTATGACATACTGTTTCAATTTATGTCTGTATCTCTTAACCCCTTTTTACAGTTCTCTTTAGCTCTATATAGTAATATGTAATTTTTTTATACATGTTTTACTAATTATTCCCTTAGTGTGTTTTACCATTTAGTGTTTTTTTTTTTTTTTTTTTTTTTCCTAGTGTTGGAGATGAGACCATGCACTGGGCAAGTGCTTATAACCCACTGAACTAATTCAAACAAGTAAATGCTTTTATGTGCTAATACATCCACATGGAGAGAGACACAGAGGGGCCATAGTGTGACACTCTAGTGAAATGTTGGCCGTCTGGCCATGCCCAAGTCACACGATTCCCCTCAGCTGAGCTCTTAATTCCATCTGTGTGTTTCTTTCTAACGAGGCAGTCTCAGTCCTTATAGCGTTTAAATGTGAGCGGCATTGAACACGGTCACTTGCCCCTCCTTGACTGCTGTGATAGCACCCTCAGCTCTCTTCTTCTCCCCACATTCCAGTCTTTCTTGCCCAGCTCTCCTTTGACTCTTCAGGTGTAATGTAGTTTGGTGGCTTGTAAGCTCTTGCCTGGTGTCAGGGTCCATCTCCATCTCTAGAATATGGAAAACTCTAGCTCCGCTCTTTTTGATCTTTTTTTTTTAAAGGATTTATTTTATTATGTATTTTAATTGTGTGTGTGCGTGTGTGTGCCTGTGTGTGGCTGTGCATATGGCCTCAGAGACTAGAAGAGGTTATTAGGTTCCTGGAACTGGAGTTACAGGTGGTTATAAGCTGCTCAGTGTGGGTGCTGGGAACTGATCTTGGGTCATTTGGAAGATCAGTGAGTGCTCTTAGCTACCCAGTCATCTCTCTAGACTCAGTCTTAGATCTTATTCTCTATTTCATCCACACTTAACTCTCTTGGGAAGCTAATCTAAGATCACGGATTTAGATACCATCTCTAGATTAATAACAGTCAAGTTTACGTCTCTTGCTTAAATCCTAACTCAATCATTAGTATTGTATAATCAGTTGATGGCCTGGCACTGCCTCTCCTATCGGCACCTCAAAATTAAGGTGCTCAAGCCAGAACTCTATATTTTCTTTCAGAAAACTGCTCTCTCTGTATCCTCCTAGATCTCAAGTCAAAGCAATTTCATCTTTCTTAATGTCCTAGATGAAAATCCTACATCCCTGCCTAAATCAGTTTTAAAGGTTTTACAATTTGATTGAGGGTTGCATCATTTGGTTTTCACTTGATTTCTCTGATTTTTAATAATTTTGAGTTTATTAATAAATAGTTTGTAGCAGTTCATCTTGTTATTTTTTCGCTTGTTTTTCCTCTAATCATTAGTCTTTTTGTTTATTTACTTTTATTTATGTAGAGAGCTCAGTGCTTGATTCTAGGTTGAGTTATTTGAAATCTAAAACATAGGTCGGGAACTCAGTTAGGAGAAAAGATATATTAATGATTTGGAGACCATCAAGCCATCCTGCTCTTTTTCTACCCTTATTAAATCTCCAGTTGCCAATTGCCCAACACTGTCAGAGATGTGGGCCAAAGGAGACTTCTATTTCCTGCCTTGTGAAGCTGAGCTCTGTATTTTTTCTGAATGTGAGTGCCATGCCTTCAGACTTCCTGCCTAGGCTCTCCAGCTTTTTGGTTGCTCTTTTGTCAAAGTCAGTCTTTTTATCATGACAAGAGATGCCTGCAATAAATGTGTGGAGAAGAAAAATGTTATTTTGGCTTATGATCTTGAAAATTTCAACCCATCAACCATGGGTCCCATTGCTTTGGTGCCTAAAGTAAGGCAGTACACCACAAGAGGGGACTCATGGCAGGGCAGAGCTGGGATGAAAAAAGAGAGAAAGAAGAGAGTGGCCTTCCTTTGTCCCTTCCAGGGAACACTTAAGTGACCTGAGGACTTTTCACTAGGCTCCACCCCTTTAAGGTTCCACTCTACTGGGACCCAGACTTTAACACACCCATCTGGAGGATATTTGAGACCCAAACTATAGTCCCCCCACTTCCCTCTTTTATTCTGTTTTAATTTCTAAGCAGCTGTAAACTCCAAATCAGAATAATAAAAATGGATCATAATTAACTTTCTAATTTCAGCTCTGCTTCATTGCACTTGAAATGATACAGTCTAAATTGATACTTTAATTAGGATAACATCAAGTTCGTTTTTATATTCATGCTGATGCTGAATGGTTTGAAATGCCTCCTCTTACCCATTCTTGTAGAGAATTGCTTTGGAAATAGACTTTAGGCATGTAATCCTGGCTGCTATCTATCTGGTATTAGGCGATTAAAGACATTAGAACCTTGCCTTACAGCTTATTGTGATTTCTAGCTCTCCTGTTGAGAGAGCTGTTGGTTATTTAAGGGGGTTTAAGTCCTGATTGGGTTATTTCCTGGTGGTCTAGTTGTAGTCCTCATAATAATTATTTCTACAGCAGTACAATGTGACATCAGGAGGTTCATTTATGTTGTTTATTATATTAGGGATGCACAAAAGATTTGGTTTGATAGAGGGTCTCCATAATTTTTGTCAGTTACTTAGTTATGTTTTCCTAAAGGGTAGTAAAGTGGGCAGGTAATTGAAACCCTTTTAGTAGGCGTTACCTCATTTCCAGCTGGCGAATTACAATGTTACCTTCTTGTGTCTTAAGTGGAGGTTGACCCTATTGTTGAAGCTGTTCTAGTTACTCTGAGGGAGAACAAATACCCTGGCCTCTAGGGTATTCTGACAGTACAGTAGGAAATACAGTCCACAGTGTTTGTACAGGAACATTCACAGTGGATAATCTCCACGACACAGAGGACAGCATCTAAATAAAGAAAGTGTAACAGTGTGTGCCATTACTGTGTCACCTTAGGCCACAGCTACGGTTTTGCAGTCCATGTGCCTTGATTCAGATCTAAGTTTCTACTGACTGTGAAGACTTGGTGTGAAGATTAGAAGAGACAGCCCCCGTAAGATATAGTTACAGCGCTCCTTACATGCTCAATAAATGTTCTCTTTTCTTCTCTACCGGTTTTCTGTTTTTCATAGAAAGCAGCTATCTACATCCTCAAGTTCCAACCTTGGAAACTTCCCAGAACATATTCATATATATATGTTTGAACATAAACATATACTATATTTCTTTCTAGACTAAAAAATGGCTGGAAGTCAAGCACATTCTGACTCCACCCTGACATCTGAAGCACCTACCTATTAGCCTTTGTCCAAACTCATATGTTTTCAAACATACAAAGACTCAGGAAGATAGCAATATATTTGACTATTACATTTCCAGAACCTTAAGAATTCTTTTCTTCACTAAATTCTAGGATATTTCTGTCTCTGTTAGGAATGGAGAGTGAAAAAACCCAAGAGAGACACTTCCCTCATTCCAGTAAGTGTAGGGGATGTGTGGTTAAGCATCCTTTTGGAGAAGATTGCAGTGGGTCGCTGGAATGCTATAATGGTTAATGGTTTTCATCTGCAAACCATTTCTGGACATTCTACTCCATGTGGTGAGGCTTGAGCTAATGCTGACACTACGTCAACAAAATTTAAAAGTATGGAATGAAACCGAGGAGAGGTTTTCTTGGAGAAATGAGAAAAAAAAAAAAAAAAAAAAAGAGCGTGTGCCCCTTTAGCCTGTCTAAGAAGGACTATCCGTATTTTCTGCTAGGCATGGCTTCAGTGTGTTCTAAACACCATGTAATAGTCCAGATAAAAGAGTGAGATAAAAGAGTGAGCGTCATCCAAATATGTGCTTAAAAGGATTACAGTGAACCTAATGACTAGCAACACACTTTGCACATCAGAGGAACAAAAGAAACCCTGTCAGCAACTGTAAATGCATTCACTATTTCTCACAATAGGACCTTGAGCAGCATTTAGTTGGTGGCAGCTCTGAGTTTCTGTAGTGCCTAATACCTAGGGATTGAGATACTGGAAAACATCTTTAGGGCCTAATGGGCTGGTCATATTTCCTCTGCATATGTTTCAGGGAAGTCGACACAGTGGGAGGATTCTGATTTATCCTCAGGCACTAGGCAAGGAGGGTGAGCACAAAAGAAGACTAGGAAGGATAGTCCAGGAATGCTTATGTGTGGCTTCCTGAGCCCAGGAAAAATATTCCCAAAATGTTTTGGTCTCGTTTTCGTTTTTGTAGTACTTGGGGACGGGAAGGTGGACAAGTGAATTTAGGGCTTCATATATGCTGGGCAAACACTCCGCCATAGAGCTATATCCACAGTTCGTTTTTTTCTTAAAATAACTTTTTTTTTTTTGAGGCAGGGTTTCTCTGTGTATCCTTGTCAATTCTGGAATTCACTCCATAGACCAGGCTGGCCTTGAACTCACAAAGATCTGCTTGCCTCTGTCTCCTGAGTGCTGAATTTAAAGGCATGCACCACCAACACCTGGCTTTAAGAATTTTTTTTTTCGAGATAGAATCCTATTAGATTTTAAGATAGTGCATATGGGCATGGAAGATTCTTGAAGAGACAGGCTCTATAGGAGCTTCCTTTGCTGTTTCAGAATGCCTTAGACAATTAACTTACAGAGGGGAAAGAATCTTCTCTCACAGTTTTAGGGATGTAATCTGTGCTTGGTTGAGCCCATTGCTCTGGGCCTGTGGTGAGGGATCTGTAATACGAGGAATGTGTGGTAGAAGGACATGCTCACCTTATACACTGGGGTAGAAAGAAAATAAAAGGAAGAAAAAGAAGAGGAAGGAACCAGTGTCTGTCAGTTACCTTCAACATCATACAATGGCCATTTTTTTTTTTTAAACAAAACTCCAACTCCAAAGTCCCACCCTGGGGACCAAGCTTTTAGTGCTAGGCCTTTGGTCAAATGCTAAAACTGTAGAGGATCATCCTGCCAACACACAGGTGATATTAATCTTTATGTAGAAATTAGATGGTCTTGCAGCTTGACCCATTTTCTGTGAGGTTTACTCCTTTCCTGTTCAGGCCTCCTTCTCTAAGATTAAATGGCAATACTTAAAGGAATTAATTGTTTCTGATGCCTAGTAAGGTTTTGGTTCTTAAGTCTCTCCTCTTGACCAACGATTCTGAAAATCAATAGTATGGTCTTGTGGACTATCTGAGAAATCCTGGCCCTGTAGTGAGTCCAACCCAGTGCGGGGGATCAGAACATCTGATTTGGATTTTGCATTGTGGGTTTGTGTGTGTGTGTGTGTGGGGGGGGTTGTGTTGGTGGTTGTGACCTTGACCTCATGACCTGTATTTTTTCTCAACTTTAAAATATGAATCTATTTTATATCATACTTTATATGTGTGATGAAGGGGTCCTTTAGAAGTGCAAATTCTTTGCTAAAGAGACAAAGCCCAATTTATACAAGCATCTCAAGCCTTTAAAGTATTGATGAGATCAGGCTCAATAACACAGGCAGAGGGAATTTCACCCAAGACTGAAGTGGATGAGGGGGACACACACAGAATACATTCATCCTATGTTAAAATTTAAATAAAGAGAGAGAATAAAATGTTCATAACCAAGGCAGTAGAACTGAGTATTCCAGAGAAATTCTGTTAATATGCCAGGGGCTTAACGCTTTGCCAGGGAACTGGGGAGCACAATCATGCCTCTTGTGCATTCAGATTCTACTCACACAAGTACTTCCCGAAAACATGGCATCCAGACTGAATATAAGGGGACAGACCAGAACATAAAGATCTCAGAACGCCTCTTTTGGGGAGGAACCAAGAGCAATGGTGTCTGTTCAAGGTGGAAGCACTCTTTGAAAGCATAAGCAAGGGACAACTTCATTGTTAAAAATGTACAACGGGATGGAGAGATGGCTCAGCAGTTAAAGCTCCTGGCAGCAGCACAGATGTGAGGACCAGAGATTGGATCTCCCAAATCCATGTAAATTTTGGGTGGGTGTGGGCGCCTGTCATTCCAGCCTTGGAGGGCAGACAAAGCAAGCTGATTAACATGGCTAGACATATCAGTGAGCTCTGGGTTTGATTGAGGGGTCCTGCCTTATTGAATAAGGCAGAAGAGACTCTGAGGATGCTGCCTGGTAACAACCTTCCACATGTACATGTGCCCTTGTGTTCAGTGCAGCCCTATACATGCAAAAATGCATGCACATACATGCATACCACACAGGTACATTATGGAAAAAATGGAAAAAATAAATAAAACGAAGTAGTAGAATAATAGCACTTCCTCATTGGAAAAAAAAAGTGAGATCAGTTAGGTTGATGTATCATGCAGGTGTGTTCTGCTGTGATTTACAGCAAGAGTCTCAAAAGCAAAATCAGCAAAAGGAAAAAATGCCTGTGGGAAGCCCAGACAAAGTGAGCACGCAATTTAAAGTCCTCTCCCTGTGGACTCACTGAAGACCCACTGGACTTCCCAGCCACACGTTGGGAAAACACGTGTCACACGCGGCTTATGAAGGAATTCTTCAGAGACTTTGTACCCAGGGGTTTTCCTGGGAGCTAAGCACCTCTTCTCAAGCACAGATCAAGACTACAGAATTCTGTAAGGATAGCCAATGTCCGAAGGAAACCCTTCTGTAAAACACTTCAGATCCAGTGAACCACTCTTCTCATGTAGGGCAGTGTGAATAATTTTGAAATTCAGATACCATTTGAGGACTTTTTCTTCTTCTCCTTCTCCTCCTCCTTCAATTTATTCATTTATGTATACAGTGTTCTGCCTGCATGTACACCTGAATGCCAGAAGAGGGCACCAGATCTCATTATAGATGGTTATGAGCCACCATGTGGTTGCTGAGAATTGAACTCCGGACTTCTGGAAGAGCGGCCAGTTCTCTTATCCTCTGAGCCATTTCTCCAGCACCCACTGACTTCTTTTTTAAAAGCACTATAAGGATTTATTTTATTAATTTATTATTATATGTATGCACGTGTGTCTGTGTGATTTTATGTGCACACAATCTGTGCAGGAGTCCCGAAGAAATTGTCAGGGTCCCTGGAACTGGAGTTACAGGTGGTGGTTGTAAGCTGCCCAACAAGGACGCTGGGAACGTAATCTGGGTCCTCTGTGAGAACAATGAGCATTCTTAAGTGTTGTCTTAGGGTTACCATTGCTGTGATGATCAAGAAGATGTTAGGGAGGAAAGGGTTCATTTGGCTTACACTTCCATATCACAGTTCATCATCTCGTAGGTCAGGATAAAAACTCAAATAGGGCAGGAATTGGGAGGCAGGAGCTGATGCAGAGGCCATTGAGGAGTGCTGCTTACTGGCTTGCTCCTCATGATTTGCTCAGCCTCCTTTCTTATAGAACCCAGGACCACCAGCCCAGGGATGGCACCACCCACCATGGGCTGGATTTCACCCCTCAATCACTGATTAAGAAAATGCCTTCCAGGCTTTCCCTCAGCCCTGTCTTACAGAGATATCTTCTCAATTGTGGTTCCCTCTTCTCAGATGGCTTTTGTAGCTGGACTTTTGGCTACTGTATTGGATTCCTTTTCTTACCTCCTATCTTTTCCAGCCCCCCCAACACTAGGTAGGAGAGAAAGAAAGTTAGAGGGGCAAGGGGCATCAATATTGTTAGACTACTTCTTGCTGATTAGAGGCCTTGAGTTCCTTGGGATAAATTTGATCTTTGTCGGCAGGATCTCTCCAACCAGCCACTCACACTCCATCAACCAGCAACAGCACCAGGAGGAGCAGCAGGAGGAGCAGCAGCCACAGCAGCAGCCACTGTGCCTCTCAGGGCTCTGGCGTTATACACCCTCCCAAGAGCCTCCGAATGCCAAACCTAAACTACCTCCAACTAGCAAAGTCATGCTCCCACCAGAGCATGAGATGTTACAGTCAGCTGCTGTGGTCAAGCTGAAGCAGCCCCGTATCCCACACCTGGGGTTCAAGCAAAAACACATTCCCGTAACAGTTCTGTTTTTGGTTTTTTAAAAACAAAAAATTCTCACTTTGCACTTTAGCTTGTGTCAGGTTGACATAAAGATATCCAGCACAACTGCGGAGCTGTTCCTCCAGGACCTAAAGATAGACTTAGTAAGAAAACATTTTTAAGGGCCCCGTGTGTCCCCTCTCCTGGGTAGCTGGCTAGAGGCATGACTGACAGGAAGATAAACTTAGCAGGAATGTTAAAGCTGTGGGACTTGTGTTCAGGTTGTGTTTCATGAGAAGAGACAAACTCGGAGTTGTCTTGGGAGGAAATGGGACTAAGTTTGAATGACAAGTCTGTGATCTCTGGCTCCAGTCCTGATCTCTCACCCGTTTTTGTGCTTTGAACCCAAGCAAGCAACGTGATAGAGCTTTGCTGATGTTTTAGAGCCGCATGGTACATTCCTAGGGGTTGGGATGGGGAGATGGCTCAGTGATAGTGATGAGAGTACGGGTTATATAGGGGTTCAGACCCCACTGCCCCCAGAACCCATGCAACTGGTGATGGGTGTGGTGGCCCACCTGTAATCCTTGTCTTGGGAGGGAGAGACAGAGGATCCTCGGAGTCAGGCAGCTATATTACTGAGCTCTGGGTTGATCTGGGAGACCCTGCCTCAACGCAAAAGATAGAAAACTAACAGGAAAGGATTATTTCTCACATCAACCTTGAGCTCCCACATGCACAAATGTCTCCACACACAGCCCCATGCATGCAGACACTTGGATACCACATGTGCACATGTGGAAAACAGAAAAAAAAATCCTTCAGGGATAGAAGTTTGCAAAGAAGTTGACCTAGTAGCCAAAGGCAGCATCCTCCCAAGCTGCTCAGAACGAGTAGATACGCCACAGCTGCACTGCGAGTGTGCACATCAAGCTTTTCTTCCTCTGTGTGTGTGTTAGTGTCACACAGTCAGCTGTTGTTTCCGGGGAGACTCTAAATGTAGTACATCTGCTGTGCAGTCAGACCCGAATTGTTCTAAATTCCACACTTCTGGGCTCATAAGCAACGAGAGGAGATTTATTCCTGTCTGGAGAAATTAACAAATCTAATCCAAAGTGGGACTGGAAATAGCATGCCTAAAAACTGATGCTACCGATGAAAAAGCCCTTATTAGGTCATTCGGTCTGCAGCTGGGTTTTTCTCAGAACAGCTTCCTGTGTTCAAACAGGGCTGGACTCATGTTCCAGTGACTGGAGATGCTCTGTGTCCGCCTAATACAGCTAGGCATTTCACCCGAGAGTGCCACTCCTCTGGGGCTTTTACAGATACCTGATAAGAAGGGCACCTCACAGTTGGGAGGAAGAATTAGGGGGAAAGGCCTGGTGCAAGGGCCTTCGGGAAAAGAATGCCGAAGATCCACCGTGAATGAAGGCATGGTAGGTGCAAATGCAGTGAGCCGAGCAAAGTAGAGCCCCAGGGTGCTGGGCACCAGGCAGGAAGGACACTGAAGAGGAACGTGGCGGAACAGTGCGTAGCCTTCAGAACTTATTGTTGAGCAGATATAATGAGAAAATCTAAATGTGGATTTACGAATAACACTGGACCTCCGCCTGTCTATCGTTCACATTGGTGCATGATAAAAGCCCAGTTTTATGTCAGAGCTATGGCTAGAACATATTCCCCAGGGCCTATGTGCTGGTGTTAACTCCAAAGATTTGAGTAGAAAAATCACCCACCCAAATCATCGTGGTCAAATTAATCTAAACACGCTTTTTTTTTATTTGTGTACATGGGCTGCCTCCCCCTAAGGCAGGGTTCAAGAAGTCAGCCTTGGACACGGGAAACATAAAAATTATTATAGCTCAGGGGTAGAGGCTTTCCGAATGGAAGATTTGGCAGGAAATCGCCAGGGTTACAGAAGCAGACATAACAAGGTGGTCATAACAAGCAGGGTTGCAATCTGCTCATAACAACCATTTGAAACAAAGACATGGATGCCATTTCCTGGAACAGGCAGGACAGAACCGTTTGCAGATAAGGCTGTGGGTGGGGCACAGCCCAATCCCTGAAAAACAGGTTTAACCATAAACAGGAATGAGCCTAGTTTGTGTTTACTATAAAGTGGTTTTCAAGCCCAAGATGGAGACAGGCTCATTCATCATTGGGAACTTAGTCTTCAGTGCATCAGCATGGAGAGCTGGGACCTTCAGGTATCAATTAACTCACAGGGACTCTGATCTATGAATGAATTCATATCTCCAGCATGGGACCAGGCTTGTGGTTGTGAAAGAGTGGGCTTGTAATAAAAGGACTTTGGCCTTCACTTGCCTTGTTCCCTCTTGTGCCTGATGACTGCCTTGAGCCTTTGGCTATGGAATAATAAAGGGGGAAAAATAACCAACCAAACAAAAACAAAACCAAACCCCCAAAATGAAACACTTATCATGTACCAGGCCCCCAAACTTAACTTTCTGACCTCTAGAGGTAGGAGACATATATCTTTTTTTTTTTTTTTAAACAAATTACCTACTTTTGGTATTCAATTATAATAGCATAAAACAGATGAACAGACCAAGGGAGTCGTCTTTTGTCTCTAATGTTATTCACCCACTTGATAGTAAACAATATATTTTTCTCTCCCAAAGAATGGGAGTATTAGATCTGGGCTATGCTAATGAGAAACTGTCATTAGACAGACAGACAGAGGGAATGTGGCTAGATAAAAAAGATGGTGAATTTCCAAGATGGCCAGCTTCTTACTCTCCTGGGCTGAAAAAGCCTGGCATCTTAAAGGCATTGTAGGCTTCCATCTCCACCACCAGCCAGGCCTCTGCTCATGGCTCAACAAGTTAAGGCTGGAACAGGACATCTTGTACAAAACACTTGTGAGACAACCAATCATCCCGTCTGTCTTCAAACTGAACAACCCAAAATTAGGGGAGGCAAACCCTTCAGAGACTTAAAAAAAACCCTCAGACCGTGAAGAGGGACTGGGATTATTTTAGCTTCTTAATGCCCCATTCTGTTTCACAGAGGGCTTTCTTCTTCTTCTTGTTCTTGTTCTTCTTGTTCTTGTTCTTCTTGTTCTTGTTCTTGTTCTTCTTGTTCTTGTTCTTCTTCTTGTTCTTCTTCTTGTTCTTCTTGTTCTTGTTCTTGTTCTTCTTCTTCTTCTTGTTCTTCTTCTTCTTCTTCTTCTTCTTCTTCTTCTTCTTCTTCTTCTTCTTCTTCTTCTTCTTCTTCTTCTTCTTCTTCTTCTTCTGTGTGTCTGCTGTATGTGTTTCCTCACCCCTAATAAATGTGTTTCTTCAAAGGTGTTTCTGTCTGCTGTTGTGTGTTTGAAATTCTCCAATGCTACTTGTGGTGTTCAAGGTTCTTCTTGCCTTTTAGTGCTTTGATAGGCAGAGAAAGCAAACCAGATCAAGACCTCCAGACTGAATCACTAACCCATTCTGTCACCTCATCTCTCTGGTGTTTCCTAATCTCGGTATATTTCTGAGATAGGGAGCTGAGCTGAGTTAATAATATCCAGCCTTTTAAAAGAAGTGTGCTGTTTCAACATCATTATACATGACATCTGCTCAACACTTTTATAGGTCATGTGATACGTAAAAGAAAAGCACACACAACTGACAGATTTCCTGAGGCTCCCAGGAGGACGGCAGCTAGAGTTCCTGTGTGCCCCACCCTTAGCTTGCTGCTGCAAGAGCAGGTGGAAGTGGAAACTGCCCCAAGTCAGTACTTAAACAGCATTTCCTTGCCTACCCATGCTTTATACCCAGCCAGCTGGGTGGCAAACCGGGACCAGAAGCCTGCATCCGGCTCTCACTCCTTCCTATGCTCCCCTTTCTCTCCTGTGAGAATTCCCTGTGAGGATCTCCAGTGCCACACACTTGCACCACTGAGATGCTCTGCCCACCTGAATGAGCCCAGCCACTGTAAGTAAGACCCTCTGAAACGGTGAGACACTTTTCCCTCTCAGAAGATGTCCTCACAAGTGTTCTGGTCACGGTTATGCAAAAGTAACTAGTTTCCCTCCAAAATCATTGTGGTTGGATTTATACTTCCCTCTGCTTTTAACCCTCCTGGGCATATTTTTAATGAAAACATATGTGCTGGGAGCCAAGCTCAGGCCCTCTGAAAGAGTGGTGTGTGCTCTTAACTGCTAAGCCATCTCTCCATCTCCTGGATACTTATTTTTTTTCAAACTCATTGAAAAAAAAGAAGAGATCTTTATTTATCAAGTGAAAGTAGACAAAACCACAAAAGGAAGAGACATTGAGATTATAAAAAAGAACTGTTTGAGATGAAAATTATTAAAGGGAATCTGAACTACCCAATGAGATTTTGGAAGACAAAGTGAGAAAGTGTTACAGAGTTCCAGAAAGTAGAATTAAGATAGTCAGAAAGGAAGGGGGTTAGTAAGAAAAACAGAGGGCTCAACTTTTTAAAAAGAGCTTAAGGAGAAGAAACTGAAGAAATTGTCCAAGAAACAGTTCAAGAAAAATGTCTAGAATTGACGAGTATGACTTTTCCCCGAGTGCCCAATATAGGGGTCAAACAGAACCTTACAGTGCATGCGATGTAAATTTTAGAGTACTGGGAGGAAGGAGTAGATTTCTGGACTTCTGTAGGGAGAAGCAAGGCCGCATGATAAGTTGAAGAGCTAGAGGGCTTCCAGCTTCTCAACAGCAGCAGCAAAAGCTGGAAGATGAAGGAGGAATACGTGTGTGTGTGTGTGTGTGTGTGTGTGTGTGTGTGTGTGTGTGTGAGAGAGAGAGAGAGAGAGAGAGAGAGAGAGAGAGAGAGAGATGAGCTGGGGGGAGGATCTCCCTGGGTGATAAAGAGGGCTGTAGGCTATCTGTTCTCCAGTGGGCCTGGAAAACAGGTGTAGACGGAGCAGGGTGAGGGAGAGTCTGTGAGGAAAGTCTGTAAGGAAATTAGCCTCCTGGAAAAGCTGAGGTGTTTGAATAATGACGCCAGGTGTGGGTTGTTGGTAGAGAGTTTGGAAATAAACTGGTAATGAGTGTTTAACAGGTGTGTGAATGTCCCATGGGCACGTTGACAAATCACAGGATGACTGCAAACAACGTACCTTCTTAGTTCCCAGAGGCCAGGAGTCTGAAATAAGTGTTATTAATTCCCATCAGAGTTTTCACAGGGCTCCACCCCCTCCAGAGGCTTTAGAATTGTGCTTCTCAACCTTCCTAATGCTGCGACCCTTTAATACAATTCCTCACGTTGTGATGACCCATAACCATAAAATTATTGTCACTGTTACTTCATAACTGTAATTTTGCTACTGGTATGAACTATAATGCACATACCTGATATGCAGGCATTTGATCTGCGACTCTCAAAGGGTCTCCCAGTGGTTGAGGACCACTGCTTCAGAGAAGAGATTCCTTCCTTACCTGTTCTGTCTTCTACAGCGCAGTCCTTGTGGTCTTCAAGGACTTTTTCCCAGCCTCAGCTCCCAGCTGCGGCCATTAAGCCTCCTGTGTTCTCCAGTGGAGTCTGCCCCCGACTAGAGGACTAGTGATGGCAGCAGGGCCCACGTGGACGGCATGGGACACTCTCTGCTTTGGTCTGAATGTGGCACTCTCCCCAGATTCACACGTTGAAAGCAAACCATTAATGTATGGGCTTCCTCACCCTTTCTGGAGGCAGTAGCTGTCAAGGTGTCTTTTGGAAGAAGAGGATTTAACAATAGTTTCTCCCACCATGCCTTGACTGTTGATTCTGCAGTCACCAGAACCACAGACAACACTTTTGGGCTGTTTCTGGATTACTCAGTAGGAAGTGTTTGTTTTTTTTTTTTTTCCCCGTAGCAACAGGAACGGGCCCAAGCACTATGCAGTGTGTGTGTGGAGGTCAGAGGGTCATCTCAGCTGCTGTCCACTTCGTTCTTTGGTTCCACCCATCTTAACACCCATCGTTTATCATACTGAAAAGTATCTTTTGCTCTGAAAGATTATGTTAGTTTCCAGGCATTACAGCCTAGGTATTTTTAAAGAGCTGTTCTTAAGCCTATTATGAATATTAAATTTCATAAATTAAATATCAGAAGTTAAAAATGAAGCGATTCTTTTAAAGATTATTTCTCTTAAAGATTAATTCAGTTTTATGTGTATCACGTGCATGTCTGGTACCCATGAAGGCCAGAGATGGAGTTGGATTTCCTAGAACTGGAGTTACAGATAGTTGTGAGCTAGCGTGTGGGTGCGGAAAACTGAACCTGGGTTCTGTGTAGGAGTGAAAAGAGCGTCAGAGCCATCTTCTGAGCCATCTGTCCAGCCCCTATTGGAGAAATTCTTAAGTCAAAGAACAATGTAAGAAAGAAACAGCAGCTGAGGGGTGCTGCATAGCTTATTGGGAATATTTCTATGTGTCTTTGTCATATACAACCCATATAAGCTCAGTCCCACATTTGATACAATTGTTTCAGAGGCTGGTAAGAGGAAGGTTTGTGTATGTGTATTTATCGGTGTGACCCGGGAAGTAGTTGTGAATATAGCTACATATTTTCCTGTGATAGGAATCTACTAGATAACATAAGTCAGGAAAGTCAAGAAATAGTAACATGGGGCTGGGGGGATGGCTCAGTGGTTAGGAACTTCCCTCTCTTGCAAAGGATCCAGGTCCATTTCCCAGAATCCACAGGGTGGCTCACAACCACCTGTGACTCCAGTGCCTGGGGGCCCAATGCCCTCTACTGCCCTCTACTGATCTCTGTGGGCACTGCATGCATGCATG
Organism: Psammomys obesus; assembly: GCF_907164565.1. Lineage (NCBI taxonomy): Eukaryota > Metazoa > Chordata > Mammalia > Rodentia > Muridae > Psammomys > Psammomys obesus. The sequence continues at coordinate 10,498,354 of NW_026590859.1, read as the reverse complement.
GAGTGCTCAGACATACTTGTAGGCAGAACTCATGTATATGCAATAAGCAAATGTTAAAAAATGCTAATATTAGTACGATGTTATAAGATATTCAAATGGTAATATAAATGTTATAAGGTATTCTAGTAAATACTAACATAACTAAAAAGGAAGGGAAAGTAATTACCTTTGAGAATTAAAATGAGAAGAGATAGTAGGTACTTTCCTCCGAAAAAATCTTATAAAGTTCTACTATTTTTTTTTTTTTTTAATTCCAGCAGTTGAAAGTCAAAAGCCAAGGTTATCGTCTTAGTTTGGTTAGGTAAGGATACAGAAGTGAGGTGGTTGAGCATGATGACAGGAAGAAAATGCACCTTTTTTCAACTAAAGTGTGAAAACAGATTGGAAAGGCAGGACAGGGCTTAGGAGACAGGGAAGGGAGAACATAGAGAAGAGGGGATTATGGGATACGTAGATGGCTGACCTGATGGAGATTTCTGGGCTATCAGAGTTTATGGATGAGGGAAGAGGCAATGCCAGCGCTGAACCCTGACTTTCTGACAGCGGATTCTGGGTGCTGTTATCAATGATGGTTAGTCTTCACTATCAGCTCGACAAGGTACGTAATCACCTAGGATGGCATTTCCAGAGTAGCTGAAGAAAGAGAGATGGTTGTCCCTGAATCTATGTGACACTTTCTCCCACAGGGAAGGGTGGGGGCTGAATATAAAGGGAGAGGGAGAAAGTGAGCCGAGCAGTGACCTCTATTCATCTACTTCCTGGTTGTGGATACAGCATGACTAGATAGATACTTGCTCTTACTGCCAGGACTCCTACAGATTTTGCTCTCAAACTGTGAGGCCAAATAAACCCTTCCTTCTTTAAGTGGCTTCTGTTATGCCTTTTGCCCATGCAATGAGAAAAACGACTAATTCCATGTCCTATAGCGAGGAAGGGGAACTTGGGGAAAGGAGGAGGCTGGAGTCAGATGGTTAGAGATGTGTGCACGTCTACTCTGGACTGGCCGTGCGCTTTGGGGACTGATAGCACAATAAGAGCCATGGAAAGGAGAGTATGTACTCTCCAAGGAGAGCCTGGCTCTGCAGCACATCTGAGGTAGCGAAGGGAGGGGCAGTTGTCTACTCTTTCTTGCTTGTCTTTACTATTTTGCTTTTTAAATAGACAAGAGGGACTGAATGACTGGCTAAAATTTCAGTTCTTAAAACCTTATAAAATTTTCTCTTTTCTCTCCAACAGTCTCATAAATTCTAGGAAGGCCTACATGAATGCTTTCCAAGATTAATATTTGGATATAAAATACAGCCTATGAAAGGCCACATATCAAATGTGACCTGCCCTACAAGCCATGTTAAGAGTTCTGTTTGCTACCAGACTCTTTTAAATAAGACTTGGTGTTATTGGGATGTGTGATGAAACTTGTCCTATAATCTTGGGGGAAATGAAGCCTAGAATAAATTTCATGGAACGCGGGTCCCTTCTGATGCCTGAACTGATGGTGTGTGACATTAAAGCACAGACAGCAGACTGCACGATGCTGGAAGTCTGTCTAAGGGCAGCCGATCCTATAACCATGGGGCTTTTGTATTTTGTTCCTTCCTCTATACAAGTGTTTATTCTCTAGCTGCTTTGAGGATTTTTTTCTTTAATACACATATTTAGAAATTTGATTATTACATGCTTTGGGGTTTATTGTTGCTTTGAAATAGGGTCTTTGTATTAGTGTTTTCTAGGGAACAAGACCTACAGAATAAACATATATTTACAAAAAGACATAATAGATTTGTTTATATAATGTGAGGTGATAGTTTAACAATTGCTGTCTTCACTGGTAAGGCCTAGAGCCCCAGTAGCTACATGAGGCTGTATGCCTTAGTAGTTCCAAGGCCCGATGAAGTCCTAGAGAGATGGTAATATTTAGTCCTCCTTGGGAGGCTGAAGAAGCTACATTCTGATGACAATGAAGGAAGGCAACACTAGCAGTAAAATGGATGTGCTCACAAGCAAGAGGTGAAGGCGCACAGGCAAATCAGCACTGCTTTTGCTCTGGACACTCTTATACGTGGGCTATCAACAGAGGTTGCTACCCACTACGAGGGATTCATTCGTTCTCAGTTAATCCTTCCCACAAATCCCTCACAGACCACACACCCTACAAAGGTGTGTCTCTGAGTTGATTCGAGATCCAATCTGTAAAAATATCTTTTATTCCACTGATGTAATTGTCTGAGGCCTACTGCCTCCATCTGATAACCTAGCCCTAGTCCTGGAAACTTCTAGCCTCCATACAATCTAGTCTAGGCCTACACTGTTTTCAGCCTATGAGACTTACTGCTGAATAGTCTCACCCTTTCTAGTTCTTTTGGAACTCCGGCTGGTTCAATTCAGCTGTTTGGGCTCAAACTTCTCTCAGCTTCTGACTGAATTGCTCTGTCTGGCCTCAAACTAATTCTAGCAATCTGTTCTAATCTTCTGGCTCCTCCTTCTCATTCTCTGGCTCATTCTGTCTTCACCCATGCCTATCTTGTTCTCTCTTCAAACTGCCTCTGTAAAACTTTCTTGGTAAAACTGCTTTTCTCTCTATCCCTTTGAGCTGTTCTGGTAAGCAGCCTCTTTTTCCTCTGACCTGTTCTTATAGAAGTTGGGCATATCCTATTCTGTCAAATTTTTCCTGTCATTCCTCACTTTGTCTGCCTCTGAATTAGACATCACTTTTAAACATGGATGTTTCCTTCTACAAACTAACTTTACCTTTATTGTTCAGGATTAAAGGTGTGTACTGAGGCTATATCTGTATTCTAGTTGGATTACGCAGACCTAGAAGGTCTTTCTTTGGATGTGATCAGAGCAGCCTCATTGCTGGATTAAAATTCTTCTATACAATCAAGTTGACAATCAAGATTGACGACCACTGCCTCCATCCTCAGGGCACTACCTGGAGCCTACCAGAGACACGGGGATCTGAGAACTTCATCTTTCTACCTGGGACAGCTTTGCCAGAAATTTATTGCGTAATAGTGCTACTCTCAACCTTGGCCAGAAAAGTTTCTTTTTGCAACGAGCAGTGGTTAATGCAGAAGCTCTAAACTGGTCAAACTGCTGAGAATAAGCGACTGTCGAGGTCGCAGCCACAAGTAGGGCATATTTATCAATTCACTGCACACAAGGTTTAGAGACCTCATGGAAGAGGTGGCCGAAAGCACAAGAGCCGGAAGAAGGGGGGCAGGGGTGCACTGTGGAATGCTGTCTCTGGACTTGGCATGGCCGGTGCACCCTGGACTCACAGCAGCTCTGTTTACCTGCACAAGATGAAGCCATTATAGTGCCACAAAGTTCACAGTTATTTCTTTTCGTCATGCATCTAGTCTGATATTAATCCTATTTACATCAGCACGTCCTTTTACATTTACAAGATTTACTCTAGCTTTCTAGAAGCCCTTCTTTTATCTCTACCATCGCTGTCATTTCTGTGTCTATTTGTTTTGATTGCTTTTTCTCTTGGTCTTTGCCTAGTGATTATTGACTAGGTGAAGAGCTGATATGATTTTTATGCTTATATTATTTGCTGCTGTTAGTTGTTTATTAGATGCTAGAGACTGCCGTGTCTTTTCCCTGTTTCTTTACCTTTTGTTTTTTTTTTTTTGAGGCAAGATCTCACTTTGTAACCAGGTTGCCCTTGTTCTAACTGTAGCCCAGGCTGACCTTGAACTCATAGCTATCCTGCTTCACATTTTTGAGTGCTGGAATTAAAAGCATCAGCCACCAGGCCTGACTGAAAGACTTTATTTTCTGTGGATAAATTTCTTGTGGATTGCTCTGATACTGTTGATGCTTACTTTCAACTTTGATCTTAAAATTTTTAGAGTAATTTTCACTCTAGAGCTGAATTAACACTATTTTTAAGGCATGGTCTTGCCAAAGACCTGACCTAACATCCCTTGTAGCCCAAGCACTTTCACTCAAGTTAACAGGAAAATAAATGTGGGAATTGTTCAGACTTCCTCTGACTTTGTGACCTTAGCTGTATGTGTTTAACATTCAGTGGTTTAGGATCTTTTACATGTTTCTTTTCTCTCAAGGATACAGTCTTCCAATGTCTGACAACAATGTTAAAACATTATTTGCCCTTTTTTTTTCTTTTGGTTGCAATCCACATAATGGTAAACCTTACATTTAACTCACTTCTAGCGGAATGAAAAAAGAAATCAGATACTTGTAAGAACTAGGGAAAGTTTAATGTTTGGAGCATAAACTTCACTACATAGTAATTTTTGAAAATAATATTTTTATTTATTTTTTGTGATTTCATAGATACATATAGTGTGTTTTGGTCACATCACCTCCCTGCTTCCCTCCTCTAAGCCTTTGAGATCCCCCACAGCAACCCTCCTCCCAAATTCATGTCCATTTTATTTTTTGTACTTCAGTGAGTCTAATTACTGCTGCCTATATGGGGTGTGGCCAACCAAGAGCTCATAGAGAACTTACCACACCCCTGAAGAAAAAGGACTCACTCTCCCCTAAAGCCATTGACTGCCAATAGGTTCTCACCTAAGGCTGAGGCTTCACCAGCCGAATCCCCATCCATTCTGGGCTGTTGACTGGGTCATCATATGCACACACACACACACACACACACACACACACACACACACACACACGCTTGAAATTAAAAGACATGAACTCATTTCAGAACGCTTGGGGATTTTTCTGTTGCTGCCGCTGCTTGGCTGAATGGCTGTGGTGGCTCATTGTTGTGTTTCCTACCTAGAAAATAAAAAAGTCTTAGCCAATTCTCTTCCCGCCCTAAAACTTGGTGGATTCAATTCAGCTCCTGGGCTATCACCACAAAGAAGCCCCATGCCTTGCTCTCTCTTTGCCTTTGTTTGCCTGCATGTTATTGCTTATGTTTGGAAGTCCCAAATATCTTTCATTTCTCCAACTTCTGTCAGTATTCCAAGACCAAAGTCGAATGTCCCTTGCTCCTCAGAAGAATTGCCAGGACCTTTTCAGATGACATCAGTTCTTTAAAAAAAATTTTTGAATAGCAACACAAAGCAATAACATATAGTAAAAATCCTTGTTAGAAATATGATGCTGAAAACAAATATAGCTGTAGATGTTTTTGAAATCTTTAGAAAAAATGAGTTACATAAGCAAAGAAAGCTATCAGACCCTTGAGAGGCACACTAGCCAGGGTTCCTCATATACCATGATCCAAGCACAAGTTCTAATCATATCTTTCTGGCCATGGCTCCTATGTAGCCATGTCTGGTGTAGCCTTTGACACTCAAGTAAAACCGAGTTCCTGAAAATCACAGCTAACATCTTAGGTGTGAAGATTTAATTTTATTGCCTGTTTTTTTAATTGTTAATATTTTCATGTTTTTGTTTGGATTTCCATGATGAATAGAACACATCGAACTTTTAAAATTAGCCATTTGTTTTTTGTATGTTTCATTCCTGTGTTAATATATATGCATAATTCATATCAATTTATCACTTATAGTTCATTTTTAATGCATTCTAGTTCAGCATCCATATCTGTCTTTTTCAAATCAACATAATCTATACCTAGCACCATGTCTGGTGGAGAGTAGAAAGTAAGTACTTGTTGAGTTTGTTTGTTTTTTTTAAACTAAGGGAAGGAGAAATAAATTGCTGTTTCACAACAGTAGATGTGTGGAAAATGAACACTTGGAAAAATTAAATCAGAATTTTGCCTCAATTTGAACTTCAAATTCCAGGTGGATTATAGAGCTAAAGCATAAACTGTAACTGTAAATATAACTGTAAGTATCCAGACTGTAAGAAATTATTACCTGAAAAAGGAAAAGGGCCTTTAGTATAAAAATTGGGACAGCCACAGATAGGTGACTAGCTATGGCCAGCAGATATGATGCTCTGCCTGTGACAGGAAGTGCACACAAGGCATAAAGGGGAAGGTGTTGCAGGATATTTGACCTCATGGTGGACCCCGAGATGGTGAATTGGAGAAAACCTTATTCTACTTGTGGTGTGGCTCAGCCCTAGCACTCACCTTTAACCCAAGAGCTTTTTCTAAACAGGATTGAAAAGGCTGACCCTAGGTCAAGAGACAGAGCAAGAAACCAGACTGAGAGGAAGCGAACACGGAGGAGGAACAGAGTGAGAGGAAGTCTGGAGGTCTGAGAGAGATGCACAGTGAATAGAAAAGAGGGGCATGGAGTTGAAGGATGTTTATGACAGTGTGGAGAAGAGAAAGAGCTTTTTTCTTCTTCTTCTTTTTCTTCTTCTGGGATGTGAGCTGAGTAGAAAGGGGCTGTTTTTCTTCTGGGACTTCAGTTGAGTAGGAAGGTCAGCTGGGTGCTTTCTCTGTCTCTCTGAGCTAGCAGGCTTTCACCCCAGCGTCTGGCTGCTCTGACTTCATTGGTAAAATTAAACGATTGGGATTTTCTTTCTTTATAACAACAAGCAGGTGCCATCCTGTTCAGCAAGTCGTTGTTGGCATGAGTGTGCTTTGTCAGAAGCTTAGATGAGCACCGTTCAGATGCTCACAATGGCACGTTTTACTGGGTATTTGAATAATAATTTCACAAGGTCCAGGAGTTTCAAAGGCGACAATCCTTCGTAATCTGGCTGAGGCAAGCACAGGTTCTTTTATTTCAATCATGATGCCAACTCACCTATGCCTGTCAGATGTCATATGGTAAATCCATTTCTCTACATGTGTAAATGTGGGCTGCAGAATGGATAGAAAGGGAGTCAAAAGCTCAGGGCAAGGCTGAGTCTGAACCCCCCTTCTTGGCAAATAGTCCCCTCCTACTGTTTTTGACAACATGGAGCAGGAACAGCCTGAGCTCACAACTGTGCCTTCTTCACAGACAGGTTTCTAAATTCACTAAGAAGCTTTGGATAACAGAAAAACCCGGGCTATGATTTTGCAATTTATAAAAGAAAAATGGCTAATTAAAAAAAGTTCAAATTCTGTGTTCGTCTGGCTTATCAAAAAGCCACATGATAAACAGGATGGCATAGTTTAGGACATCAAAGTAGCAAATCATGAAAGGAAAGCAGTGATCTTGATCTGCAGGCAGCAGAAGGGGACTGTGTCACACTGGCTAGACTCAAGCTTCTTAGACTTCAAAGCCTGCCTCTACAGTGACATACTTCCTCCAACAAGGCCATCTCCTAATAGTGCCACTCCCTATGGACCAAGCATTCAAACGCACGGGGCCATTCCTGTTCAAACCACCACAGAGCCCTCCAGACTACTAGGAATGTTTGACTTGCGAAGTCATCAGGTTACATAAAAATTCTTATATATATATATATATATATATATATATATATATATATATATATATATATATATCAGCCATGGAAGTATGTATCCTCTCTCATATTGCCATCCTTCTAAATATTTTCTGTATACTTTGTGTGCTTTTTATTTTCTTATTTTTTTTATGTGCATGGTTGCTTTGCCAGCATGCATGTCTGTATCATGTGCATGCAGTAACCCTAGAGGCCAGAAGAGGGCGTTGGATCCTCTGGGATTGGAGTTACAGATGGTTGTGAGCCATAGTGTGGGGGCTAGGAATTGAACTCAATTCTTCCGGAAAAGCAGCCAGTGCTCCTAACTGCCGAGCCACCTTCCAAGCTGTCTTCTAAGTATTTTTGATTTAATCTTCCTGACTCTGAAATTTTGCTTCAATATCCTAGGACACACCTGCTCCTCAAATACAAATTCATTGGTTTAGTAGCCTCTAGATGTGGAGTGGGAGGATGGGGGTGCTTTTTCTGTCCACATCTGTAAATTGGGAGCCCCCAACATTTGCTACTGTGAGGCTCTGTCATAGGGATTTGTGACAACTGACCTTGAGTTCTTGTTCTATAGACAAATGTGGTTGAGCTTTGACATGTGTTCATTGGTTTATTCTAAATTTATTCAACAAGCGTTTCTTAAACATTGCCATAGACCAGGTATTTGACTAGTTCTAAGAGAGTAAGATGGACGAGGCATGAAGGCATAATCCAAAAATAAAATAGCTAACATTTATTGTGTGTACTAGGTAATAAGTTTTTTTCTAAAGGGATTATATTTCCATTTATCCTCACAGTGACCCCAAGAGGTAGGTATTTTTAAAAGACTTACATTTCTCTCTCTCCCCCTTCCTCCTTCGTTCTCTGTGTGTGTCTATATGCACATGTGTGGTGCCCATGGAGGGCCTAAGAAGATGTTGGATCCCTGGAGAATTCCAGGTTATCATGGCTGCCCAGCATGGGCGCTGGAAACTGAACTGAGGTCTCTGCAAGAGAAATAAAGTGCTCTTAATCACTCTGCCCTCTCTCCAGAGAGGTCAGGATTTTCAACCTCATTTTCTAATGTGAAAGAATAACACAAAAGTAGAAGAGACCTGGCAAGTTTATATGTCTTTGAGTTGGATCTGAAAGTCTAGAATAGCTGTTCTCTGCCATGCAGGACTTGTAGCAGACCTCACTGTTGATTTCAGAACACAGGTTTTTGTCCTGGGTCTACATGCCCCATGTATAATGGTATTCCTGGAAATATAAGGGAATTCTTAGAAAATCAGAGCAAGGACAGTCAATCCCATGCACAGTGCTTTGCAGTTCAAAACCCCTACATTTCTTTTGAAAAGAAAAGCAATCTGTCGATAGATACAAGACACCTTAAAACTTTAAATCCAATTATTGTCCTTCAGAGAATCTACTCTAAGGAAAAGACCAGAAATATAGAAAAAGCTTTATGGTCGAGGAGAGTAATCAAAATGTCCGAAAAAGAAGTAGAGAATGTATGTCCACTGAACTCAGATGTGCAAAGAACACGTAAGCATCTTCATACTCATGACTGGCTTAACGAGCTATAGGAGCTTTTATGTCAGGATCCCCTGTCTTCACTCCACTGTGTGGCTTAGAGAGTGTCTTAACTGATAGTGTCTGAGTATGTGGAGGGCAGGGGGGACACATCCTCCTGGCTGTCAAGGACCTTAAAAGTGTGTATACAGGCCTTTGTGGGAATAGCCCTTCCCTTGGCCATTCTGCCAGCATCTGATACTGAGGATTTGAGTGATGAATTCATGTGAATATTCTGGGCTCAGTGGAGACCCACTAGGTCTAATGATCACCCTTGGCCTAAGTGGGGTGATCCTCCCAAACCTGCCCTTCATCAGTCCCTGCTGTAGGCACAACTTGCCCTCAGTGTCATTCAGCTTTGTGTAAGGCAGCCTTGGGACCGTCTGTGCAGATTCTCAGTGGCCGTCTTCCTCTCGGGCATGTGGGAAGACTGGCTCTTTGCTCTTCGAATAGAAATACTAGCCCAGCCTGGCTTTCTCCCTGGTTCTGTGGCAGTCATAGGGACCAGTCAATGGGAAGCCAGACTGACCCCTGTCCTGCTTCCAGTTTTTTTCTTTCTGAGAAGTACCACATGTCACAGGGGCAGGATTTTGGATGCTATTTTTTTTTTTCTTTCCTGTTATGTGGTTCTAGGTGAGTTTTGAGCCAGGGATGGTAGTGAGTGCTTGCCTCTAATCCTAACACTCGGATTGGGGAGGAAAGAGGATCTGAAGTTCAGGTCATTCTCAGCTACATAGTAAGTTGGAGGTTGGCCTGTGCTGCTTGAGACCTTGTCAAGAAGGAGGGGGAAGTAGAGGGGAAACAGTAGAAACAAAAGGTGGTTTTAAAGTCATGGTCTGCGGAAAGTGCTGTTTGCATCGTTAATTAAAGTTGAGGTACTGTATTCTACCTATACCACTGAAACGGTTAAGCAGTGCAGAGGCCACGGCGGTCAGGTTATCATGGCTAGGCCAAGGGAGTCACGGGGTGTAGGCTTACCCTGGCCTCCTCAGCCAGTACCTTTCCACCCTTCCCTGGAGAAAGACCCGCTGTCCTCAAGGCAAAGGAGAAAGTGAACATGAAGTGGGGACAGCCAGCACCGAGGGCTGACCACCCAGTCGGTTCTGCTGCCCTGGGCTCTGGGACTGACTTTTAAGAACATGAATTAGAACGTGTTGAGAAAGGGAGTTATAACATGGACAGAGAAATGGTGCAGGGTTCTGTGAGATTTGGCAAGAAAACGGCCTTGTAGAATGGGCTCAGTAGTAGGGTTATTGGTTTCCCTGAAAAGGAATTTCTGGGAGGAGCCTGACTCCACAGTCAGCCTCCTTCCAGGTCTGCCCAGTCAGTGGCTGAGTCAGGCGGAGACTGACTCTCAGCTCCTGTCTCAGGTAAAGGGCTCCTCCGGGAAGAAGAGCTTGCTCAGCTTGCGCGGCCTCAGCCATTTCTTGAACTTCAGTGGCAGCAGTGCAGAGCCATCCTGCAGGAAACCGCTGTAATATGTTTTGCAGACATCAGAAATACCCCGAGGACAGAGTTAATGGGAGGGAGCATAATAAGCCTTTTGGTGCAAGGAAGAAGACGTGCAATGTATTTTATCTTAACAGTTTTCAACAAAGCCCCTGGAGATTGTTTTTATGTAGTTAGAAGTTTTTCATTAAAGGAGAAGTCTATTTTTTTTTTAATTTGAAGCACTATTTTTACTCTTAAATATCTTTTGTCCCTAAAGGAAACCTCAGGCTAAACCCCTTTATCTTCCATGGTCCCCAAACTGTAGTGGTTAATCAGGGTTGTAGATATGCCAGGATCAATGAGAGAGCTTCTTTTTCCTCTCCTTTGAGAATTTTCCTTGGGGGAAAAGCTCTTTTAACTAAATTTTCTTGTTAATAAGACATAGAAAAGGGATAAAAATCCCATTAAGTGATCTTGGGGATGTCTTATGGATTAAACAAAGCAGAACCTGCAAAATTCGTGGGTTGGTGCTAGGTACAGCTCTGAAGTGTGAATTCGACTGAGGGAAAGGCTCAGCGTGGGTGTGAGCATTGAAGGCAGGCTCACTGGTCCACAGTGTCCTTAAGTGCCACTTCTCTGAGCCAAACACGCATGGTCAGTCGTCCCCCCTGTGGTGGCATCTTCAGAGCTCTTTCTCTCTCTGTCCGACTCTCTCTAGTACTCAGGATTGAACCTGGGTCCTTCAGTAAGCTCCCTACCTCTGAGCTATATCCCCAGTCCTATTTCATGTTGCTTTTCTTAGATTTGAGCATGCATGTCGAACTCAGGTCATCAATTTTGGAGGCAAATGCCATCTTGCCAGTTTTATTCCAGTCTTATTTTAATTTTTTTTTTTTTAATTTTGAGACAAGTTCTCAATTAAGTTTCTAAGGTAGCTTTGAACTCATATGTAGTCCAGGGAGGTCTTATATGTGAGAGCTTCTTGCTTTAGTTTTGTTCACGTAATTGGAATTAGGGGAATAATTTCATTTTTGTCTCAACATAATAAAGGATGTATATAGCCCACAGCTAATATCATACTGAATAGACAAGAGCTAAAAGCTTTCTCTGTTAGAAATGGGCCCAGACAAGAATTGCCTCCTGCCTCACTTGGATTCTTCATGTACTGGAAGTCCTAGACAGAGCAATCAAGTGACAGAAATAAATAAGAGACAGAAAAATTGGAATGTAGGATGCCAAACTGTCAGTGTGCAGATGGCATGATTTTCAATAGAGGAAATACCAAGATGCCATCAAATAGCCATTATAACTAATTAAGAAATTCAGCAGGTTTACCCTCACTTGATATCACATAAAAAGTTTTGTGTCTGAGAACTGAAAGTATCCAGTATATAAGATCTAACAGTGAAGGGACCTACTCTGAACTGTTGGTTGATGACAAGTAATTGTAAGGAATTTGGAAGAAAATGGCTCTGTGACGAATCCCTGTACAATTCCTACGTAGCTGAAACATTAGGAAGTATTATTATGATTTACTTTCTTTTATAGATTGGTTCAGATAACTTAATGTAATATAAAAAATGATAGAATGAGGAAAAGTACTGAATCACTTACATTTTTTATTTCCGTATTTCTTTGATCTATTTCTTTTGCTTTTCTGAGACAAAGTCTTGCTAGTTAGCCCAGACTATCCTTGAACTCATGATATCCCAGCATTCTAAGTGCTAGGATGGTAAGAATATATTACTCTACCTGAATAAACTAGTTTTAAATAATAGGAATGACATGTATGGTATAGGCAACTATGTATTACTTTGTGTTCCATACACCATGTCCCATTTCTGGGATATCTATGATTTGGCTTGTGTATAGAGTTTCAACTAGCATTGCTACATGTAAGAATTGAAGCATCAACTACAGTCACTATACAAAAATTTTTTTAATTAGTTTTCTGTGTGTGTGTGTGTGTGTGAGCATTCTTCTTGTGTATGTGTGTGTCTGGTGCCCATGAGTTCAGAAGAAGTCTTTGGGTTTCCTGAAGCCGGAATTATGGCTGGTTGTGAGCCACCACGAGGGTGATGGGAGCTGAGAATCGAACCTTGATTCTCAACAAGAGCAGCAAGTCTTCTTAACTGCTGAGCCGTCTCTCCATCCCCTGATGAAACATACGTTTATTCACTTGATTTAATCAGTCTACATTGTATGCATGGAAAATAATCGTACTTAGTACCCCCAAATAAGTGGTTATAGTTGTTAACTAATAATATTTTTTAAAAAAAATCAACGGTATTCTCTAAAGCACAATTGCAAATATAGAAAGCTACAGCTCTCACAATCTGAAGTCAAAGTAGAATTTATGTGGTTAGATCATATGCTCTTGCGTTAACATCTACCATTCAGCTTGGAGTGCTGGCTCTTCTATGTACTGTTGTGTATACACATGAGGATCTGTGAGTTTGGGATTAGCTAGTTGGGATGACTGTCCTCCTGTTGGCTAACTGAATTCTTAGCATTCCCATAGGAAGTAGCTTCTATTTGCTTGTTTATTTTTAACTAATATTGACCCCTGCCCTAACCATGGAGGGGCCATATCTTGATATTTTAGCCCTCATGACTTTATCCAAAGTCATGGAAAAAAAGATGGCATGTGGGGAGAAAAGAAAACAGTAGTGTGGGAACTGGCATTGAGATGCCAGGTATTTATATATAAGAGTTATGAAAGCATAATTATAAGTGTCCATAATTGTAACTATGCCCATTGCAAAGATGGACATAGAAGCATGGTGTAAAAGAGATATAGTAGTACAGTCTGTCTGTCCTTTTTCTTCTCTCTCCCTCAGAGGGGGTAGAGGAAGAGGGGGAGGCAGGGGGTATCTGGTATACGCATGTGAGGCTGTAGATGTACATGCCCTTGTGTGTATGCTGAGGCCAGAGCAGAACACCATTCTCCACCATATTCCCTCGAGTCAGGGTCTCTCCATGACCCGAAAGCTCACTGTTTCAGGTTCTTCCTCTTTCTGCTCTTGCATGGCTGGGGTTAGAGGAATGCACAGCCTGTGCCCAACATTTTTATTTTCTAATTTGATTGCTGGCGATTCTAATGTAGGTCCCATCCTTGTAGATCAACTACTCTAAAGGCACTGGGCCATTTCCCCTGCCCCGGATTATTTTCTCTTTAATAAAAGCCACCACCAAAGGTGATATCACACAATAGCAATGAATTGCATAGTGAATATTGGGAGAACAGCGGGTGCTGAAAAAGGTACAAAATCTGTGTGTCTTGGGTGTGAAATCTGTTTATATTGGAACCCAGCAAGAGTGAATACAGAGTAACTCCTGGAATGGGCCTGCTAGATTCTGATTCTATGTAAGGAAGAAAGGCTGAGGAAGAAACTTGAGAAAGATAGAAATTCAGTGATTCTAGACTTGAAAGCACAGTCATGTATCACTTAGTGATAAGGCAGCTATGGCACAGCAACAGCACAGTTTTAAGTAACTGTAAACATAAGGGCTGCTGTTGCCTGGAACACTGTGTGTGTGTGTGTGTGTGTGTGTGTATTTATTTATTTATTTATTTATTTATTTATTTATTTATTTATTTATTTATTTATTTACTATAGTGCTCTGCCTGCATGTACACCTGCACGCCAGAAGAGGGCACCAGATCATATTATAAGATGGTTGTGAGCCAGCATGTGGTTGCTGGGAATTGAACTCAGGACCTCTGGAAGAGCAGTCAGTGCTCTTAACTTCTGAGCCATCTCTCCAGCCCCTGTGTGGTGGTTTGAAAAAGAATTGCCCCACAGGCAATTCTGGAATGTTTGAATGCCCAGTTGGTGGAACTATTTGAGAAGGGTTAGGAGGTGTGATCTTGTTGGGGGAAGTATGTCACTGGGGAACAGGCTTTGTAATTTCAAAAGATTTCACACCATTCTCAGCATGCTCTCTGCTTCGTGTTTGTGGATATAGATGCAAACTCTCAATGAAGCAATATAGTCCCAGCCAGGGCTGAAGATTTAGGAGCTCCCTGGAGTGGCCAGTAGGAATCTGTAATGCAGAAGAATCAGAAGAATCTAGGCCTGGTATCTGGGGTTGAGGGCAGCAGCAAAACTTCAAAAGCTCAAGAAGACTTGAGCTGGATCATGGTGCAAGAGTCCTGATTTTGCCTTTTGTTCTGTTCAGGCCCTGGGCTATTTGGGTGGTGTTTACCTAAAATTGTCAGCACATGCCCTCAGAGACATGCACATTGCTTTACTAACTTTCCAGGCATCTCTCAGTGCAACTGACAGTCAAGATGAGCCATCTGTCCTACAGAGTTGTGGCTGCCACTTTGAGCCCATGAAGCAGCAGCTGAGGACAGGGGCCTCTTGCAGAGATAGGGACACAGAGAACAGAGTCTCTTGGATCCTCAAGGAACTCATCTTGTTTCTGAGCTGTCTGACCCTGAGACCTCATTTCTGTCACTTGAGATCATGAGAATATACCGTGTCCTGTGTTTATTACTACGTTATGGGCACTGAAAACACTATAAACATGTGAAATACCCCCCAAGTGTCACTAAATGTAAGCGATAAGTAACTTGAGTTGCAAAAATACAAGTTGGGAATAGCAGAGCTTTTATTAGGAAGCCTTAGGATGCTCTGTGCCTGGGGCGGCTGGGACAATTGGATTAGAAGTAGGCCTGTGAGCCTACAAATACATCAGAGGATGTGGTGTCCCCCTCCTGGTCCTCTTGGTGACTGCTGTTGGAAAGCCTGTCATTACCATTCTGGTGGTTTTCATTAAACCCATTATTCTGTTCCCGAAGGCTGGAAGTGGGAGGCAGAGGGTGCTGGCAGGGGACAACATTTGATGCTAACAACAAAAACATGTTCCGATGCTCTGGGGTGACAATGATGTCCCTTTTTGTGACAAGCCCATCGATTCCAAACCCCATTAAGATGATGACTTCATAGAGTGTCATTCACAGCCAAGGGGGCTGTACTCATCTCTGAGTTGTGACCATGCTGATGACCTCATTCTCATCTGAGTCCTTGGATTTTTGCGACCAGCTCATCTGTATGGTGAATGGATCCGGGCCTCTGCCCAGCCCAGGCTGGTGGAGCACAGGCACCGAGGAAGGATTGTACTTCCCCACACCTAGTCACTCCATCCCTGTCTGCTGGAGCTGAGGTTTGCATTAGTGGGTCATGAAATCCATTTGAGGTTAGACTCACATTGAGAAATGGGATAGCGTAGCCCTAATGAAATAGAATAGTAAAAAAATAGAATTAGATGGGTGACCTCAAGAGAGTAGCAAGTTTGGTTTTATTTTATTATTATAGTGGAGACAGTATCTCATGTAGACCAGGATGGCTTCAAACTTGTGTACTTGAGGATGAGCTTGAATGACTGATCTTCCTGTCTACCTCCCCAGTGCTGGTACCACCAAGACCATCGTTTCTGTGATGCTGAGGGGTGAGTCCTGGGCTCTGTCTATGCTGGGCAAGCATTCTGCAAATGGAATGGCTGCCACACTCAACCCTTCACCTTGATTTTAGGTACATCCTTGAGAATAGATTTAAAAATATTTAATTTAGACATGTATGGTGGCATAAGTTTGTAAACACTCAGCTCTTAGGAGGGCAAGGTGGAGGGATCATAAGTTTGAAGCCATCCTGGGTTATACAGCAAGACCCCATTAAAAAAAAAACCTGCACATACACACACACACACACACACACACACACACACACACACACACACAGGCACACGCACGTATGTATACACATACATATACATACACACATATGTGTGTGTGTATATATATATTTATTGTATTTATTTTGTTGACAATATTTAGGAGGTGTAACATGTATAATGGTCAGCTCAGGATAATTGGTATTTTCATCTCAAATTCTGTGATTTCTACTTGAGTCTTTTTGAAAAGCATCACAAGCGTTTGCTCTCTAGTTACCCTACTGTGCTATAAAGCAGCAGAACCATTCCTACTATTCAAATGTAGTCTAGCACCTACTCAAACCCTTCTCTGTTGCCCGCATCTTCTTAACATAGAGTGACTATTATTCTCTTTTCTTTCCTTACCCCTCCTTTTCCCTCACCTCCTCTCCCTTCCCTCCTCCTCCCTCCTTCCTTTTCCTCCACTGCTCCTCGCTTGTTTTATATTCCTGGGGCTAGAACTCAGGCTCTCGGTAAGCACTCTGCCACCGAGCTGCACCTCCAGCCACTGATGTACCCTCTATTTGTATGTGATCAGCTTTATTTTTCATAAATGAGTGATGATGTTCAGTATTTGTCCTTATGTCCATCTGTTTCAATGAGCCTCATGTCCTCCAACTCCATCTGTGTGTAAGCGAATTTTCTCATACCATCCCTCTAATTAAAAATGTAAAAATAGTCTGAAAAAATTAAAAGTAAAAATCTTAAAACCCACCCAATGAAATAAATGCACATCAGTTTTGAACTAGGGCTGGCCACGTGGCTCAGCAGGTGAAAGAACTTGCCTTGCAAACCTGAGGAGCTGAGTTTGATTCTTGGAACCCGCAGAAAGGTAGAAGGAGGAAACAGACTCTAGCATTGTCCTCTGTTCTCCGTAGGTGCACTATAGCATTTGTGGGTGTACCCTCCTCTCTCTCTCTCTCTCTCTCTCTCTCTCTCTCATACACACACACACACACACACAAAGATGATGATGATGATCTATAAAAAATTAAACAAGAAATTAAACAGGCCTGTTCAAGGTAAGCCGAAGAGATTATGTGATGTTCAAAACTGTTCGAGTGGCCGGGTGTGACAGGACCTGCCTATAATCCACCAGAGGGGAGGCAGAGGCAGAATATGAGGAGCTCAAGTTCATCATGAGACTCATACATGAGACTCCATAACACACACACACACACAACAACAATACCCTCCAAACAAACACACAAGGAAAACCCTGCCCAGATCATTAGAGCAGGCTATGTTGCATGTGGAACTCTTCTCTTCTAGTTGCTGAGCCCCTGTTCAGCAAGACACACTTGGAAGCTGTTATTCTAGAACAGTACACATTTCTGCTCAGTTACTGCAGATGGATCCAATCTGATTTTTCAAATATCTTAGCATATCATCTGTGAGTACAGGCATTAATTAGTCACTGAGTCAGAATCCCTAAAGCAATTAGATAGAACGTCCAAATAAAATGAGGCAGAATGCACTGAAAGTCAAAGATAAGCTTGCTGCCCTTCCCCCATTTTGGTCATTTCCTCTTTGTTTCAGAGAAACATATGTTCTTGGCAGAACAGCCAGATGAAGCGGCCTGCAGAATATGGCTGTCAGCATTCTCATTGGAGATCGGAAATGCTGTGGCAGGGCCTGGCCAGTCAGGAAGGGGCCAAAAAAAAAAAAAAAGGGACCAAGGAAGTGTTGACTCTCTCAACACTTCTTCCAGAGAATCTCAGGATTCTCTGTCCATTTCTGTCCCAATATTACCACACATGTGGGCCTGCACACACACACAAACACACACACACACTCAGAAGGAGAGAGAGAGAGAGAGAGAGAGAGAGAGAGAGAGAGAGAGAGAGGAGATTGGGCTTTTATTTCACTGTTACATTTGAAAATGTGCCAAGGGGGGAACTTCAGAATGCTTGTGCATAGTCTACCCATCTGGCATTTATCATCTGTCTGTTGTCTATCTATATATCTACAAATATATCAATTATCTATCTCATCCATTTATTTATAGTCTATTACCTGTCTTTGTATTCGTTTTTTATCTGTCACCTACCTATTATCTATCTGTCTGTCTATCATCTATTTCCTGTTACCCCAAAGATGGTTTGTGAGCAGTGGCTCTTCAGTAGGGGGCCTGCTAGTCCCTGGGGTGATGCATAAATATAGTGATTTATTCTCAGTCTCATGTTGAGACACACATACCTCCATGTCAATGCAACATTTAAATGCTGAATATAAAGTCAATCAGTGTGGGAACCTAGTTGACTGGCCAGACGAAGAGTAAGACAGTGTGAGGAAGCTTCTAGATGAGATTTTTAACTGACAGGTTCAAAATAGCTAGGAAATGTCGAGCAATAGAAGTGGCAGGAACAGTAGAGAAGGTTCTCCAAGCTGAAATTCATAAAGATGTGCAAAGTTGCAGAGGATTAGAACACATGGCATGGGAAGAGCAGATGATGCTGACACCTGAGACCTGTGAGGTAAAGGGCTGGAGGATGAGGCTGGGAAATTGGATGGTGCTGGAGTATGAGTCTTGTAGTTAGTCATGGTAGATAAGATGTGCGTTTTTGAGGCTGAAGGTTTAAAAGGCTTCTCAACTGTCACTGGGCATGTCCTCTTTTCCCTGTTGTGTTACAGACTGGGAATTCTTCAACTTGGGCCTGAATCAGATTCACCTGGAAGGCTTTTAACAAACATCTGTGTGTGTTTGTGTGTGTGTGTGTGTGTGTGTGTGTGCGCCCACGCACACGCACACACTCGTATACATGTATGTTCTTGTCATGGCATGCACGGGGAGGTCAAAAGACCACCTAAATTGTTAACTGCTGCCTTCCACCTTGTTTTAGACAAGGTCCCTTGTTGCCTACCATTGCATACATCATGCTAACTGGCCTGTGAAATTTCAAGGACTCTCCCACCTCTACCTCCTCACTTGCTGTAAAAGCACTGGGATTATAGATGTGCGCCATTGCAGCCTGTTCCGTGTAGGTTCCAGAGACCTGAATATAGGTCCTTACGTTTACATGGCAAGAGCTTTGCCATGAAATACTGAGGCATTTCATCAGTGACTTTTTCTGAAAACAAATTGCTGGACTCCACCCCAGATTTCCAGTCTCAATAGGTTTGAAAGAATGCCCTAGAATGTGCATTGCTGATGGTGCTGGTCCTGGAACCCCAGGGTGAGGGCACTGAAGTGAACTGTGTAATATCCTGCCCTATCTGCAGAGGACACAGGAGCATCACAAGATATACGGCCAGTCAGGCCTCTCTGCTGCAGCTGTATCTTCCGCTTCACTCTGCAGCTCAGGATTTTCTGTGTGTGTTCTCAAAGAAGATAAAGATACAGGGAAGTGAGGCCAGGCTGTGTCTACACTGGCTTGCCGGCACTCTCCACACATCTAAGCAGGGATAGTTTGGGAACATTCTGGAGGCAGGCTGCCAAGCAGGAAATTGGACAAATTGCTTATCTTCTCTAAGCCTCAATTTCTGAGTCTACAAGGTGGGTCTAATGATGCCTGTGTCAGAGGACTTTACGCAAGCTTACAGGAAGAAGTGCACTCAGCATGCTCATCAGTATGACAGGCACATTGTGGAAAGCTCAGCAGAGGGGGGATGCCATTCATTTATGAAACATTTTCAAAATGGCCCTTGAAAGGACACAGAACAATGTGTGTTAGGGACAACGTGTCCTAGAGAAGGCCTAATAGCCAATGGTATAAGGCTGTTTGAACAGGTCCTGGTTGCCATGGGAGCTAACCCCCATACGTAGAGCAGGTGCTTTCTATGTCCACACAAACCAGCATTAGGCTCACTCTTGGTGCCTCTCTCCTCCAATTTTGTTCAGATAAGAGTCTGAATCTGCTCATCCATCCCGATTATAATTCCCAAGGGAAGCCTTGAAAGGCTGGGGAAGCTGCCCTTCAAACGTTTGTTTTAGCACGAGCCATTCTTGTTTTGGCTGGTTTCTCACTTGCTAACAGGCTATATGGTTGGAGAACAATTTGATTCTCTTGAATTGCACATGGTTGATTTGCACAACAACTAAACACCTTAAATTTTTTTAAATTTGTTATTGTATGTGTTTGTACATATGTGTAATGTGTCCCTGTGGGTATGGGTGTGCGCTGATGCATGTATGCAGGTTAGGAGACAACTTTGTGGGGTTGCTTCTCTCTTTTCACCTTTATGTAGTATGAGAGTTTTAATTGCCTTGGAAGACAATATCTGTGAGGAATTATAGTTGGCCTTTGGGAGCGTCTGTGGCGAATTGTCTTGATTATGTGAATTGATATGGGAAGCCCTAGCTCACTGTGGGCAGCACCATTTCCTAGGCAGAGGATTCTGGACCACATAAGTGTAGAGAGTGAGCTAATCTTTCGTAGGCACGTGTGCATTCTATTCTCTTTGCTCTAGACTGTGGCTATGACTAGCTGTTTCAAATTCCTGCCTTAACTGCCCCACAGTCACCCACTGTAACCTGGAGTTATGTGCTGAGTAAACATTTTCTTCTTTAAAATTGCTTTTATCAGGGTGTTTCTTTTTTCTTTTCTTTTTTCATAGCAAAGGAAGTGAAACTCAAATATTTGAGTTCTGAGGATTGAACACAGGTCATCAAGGTTGTACAATAATCACCTAATTTGTACACTGTGAGGGTTTCAATGAGAATGCTCCCTATTGGTTCAGGTCTCCACTTGGTGGTTTGAGGAGGTAGTACAGCCTTGTTGGAGGAAATTTGTCACTAGAGGTAGGCTTTAAGAGTTCATAGCCTCGCCAGGCATGGTGGCGCATGCCTTTAATTCCAGCACAGGAGGCAGCAAGAGGTAAATCTCTGAGTCTGAGGCCAGCATGGTCTACAAAGTGAGTTTCAGGATAGGCAGGGCTACACAGAAAAAGCAAGCAAACAAACGAACGAGGACAACAACAATAACAAAAAAGGTTTATAGCCTGGTCCTAGTTTCAGTTTGCTCTCTCTGCTTTGTGTTTGTAGCTTAAGGCATGGCCTCTCATCTTCCTGCTCCTGCTCTGATGTTTGCCACTTGCTGCCATGCCTCCCCGCCATGACAGACTTGGAGCCTTCTCAAACAGAAGTTATCAACCTGTGGGTCAAGACTCTCTTGGAGGGTCAAATGAACCTTTCACGGGGGTCACCTTAGACCATTGGAAAACATAGACATTTGGCATTACCATTCATAACAGTACAACATTACAGTTATGATGCAGCAATGAAAATAATTTAATGGTTGTGGGGGTGACTACAACCTGAGGAACTGTATTAAAGGGCTGCAACATTAGGAAGGTTAGAACCACTGTCTTAGAATGGTAAACCCCTTCCCCCCCAAAAAAAAACTCTTCTGAGAATTGCTTTGGCTCACAATATTTTAACACAGCAACAGAAAAGTAACCAATACACCCACTGAGGCATCTTATCAGCCCACTAAACCCAATTTATGGGTAACCTCAAGATTCCAGCCTCTGTGTAGCTATATCTTACACAGTGAGATTCAGAGCAGTAACTGTAATATGTCAGGCACTCGGTACCTGTCCAGCCCTGAGGTATGTGGTTTGGCACTTCGTAAGGGCATGTCCAGAAGCAGTGTTGTTCTCTGTCCTGGAACTTTGGTTGTAGCCTTACTTGGGTGAGTGCAGTGGATGTGTGAGCTGGGTAACAGACCCTCAATTAATAAATTTTGTTTTAAAAATCTTAGCCTGGAATCCCCTTCTGGTTCTCTTCAGTGATTCACATCCTCCATGCATTTAAAATTTCACATGGTGCCGGCTGCTGGTGGTGCACAACTTTAATCCCAGAACTTGAGAGGCAGAGGCAGGTGGATCTCTGTGAGTTTGAGGACAGCCTGGTCTACAGAGTGAGTTCCAGGACAGCCAAGGCTGCATAGAGTAACTCTGTCTCAAAAACAAAATCAATCAATCAATCAATGAAGGAAGGAATGAAAGAAATAAAATTTCACTTGATGTCCTGCTGTTTACAAGAAGACTTTCCCAGGAGAGCTCTGGTCTGGGAGGACAGAGTCTAGCAAGGGTCTGCTAAGGGTTTTTGTTCTCCTCCCCATTTGGGGGCTGATTTTCTTGGAGGTTAGAGAACTTCCCCAAGTCAGTAGATCAAATGCTTCTATCATGCTATGTTGATTTTTTAACCATGTTGAAGTTTACACGCTCAGTCTTTCATGGACCCAGAAGCTGACTCTCACAGGGCCAGAGCCTCTCAGGCTTATCTCCTCACCAGTGTGGCAAGTGTGCGCACACAAGGCAGGAGCCTCCACTTTTTATCTTTTCTACTCTTTCTCTCTTCCCTTCTTTACCCTCTCTTCCCCTGTTCTCTCTCTTTTCCTTTCTTTTTTCTCCCTCTTCTTTCTTTCTCTTTCTTTTCTTCCTTTCTCCCCCCGACTTCCTTCCTTTCTTCCCTCCACTGTTAAAGATCGAATCCAGGGCTTTGAGCACACCAGGCGAGTGCTCAATCACTGAACTAGACTCTCCCATTTTCACTTAGTATCTGTAACTCTTACCCTAAATGGAAGGATCATCCACACTTAGGCAATAAGGCTGTGAAAGCTGATATAAAATATGTGTGTTTATGCCCACATGTTAGGCAAATGGGTAATCAAGGAGAACTCCTATTGTCAGCAAAGCTATCTTTATGTGTAAATGGCAGAAGCTGAGATAATATGTACAAGGGATATTATTAATGTTTGAGACTGAAGTCATGAAAGCTCAAATAAAGCAATTCTTTCCTGCTTAGCTGGAACACTATAAAATAAATTTAATAACGATTTTTCATCTACCACTATGCTCTTAAATATATAATATCACATAAAACAAATGGAAGCGGTGGAGAATCACCGAACACAGAGTCTCATGGAAATTTATGAACCTCCTCACAGCTTAACATGGGCAGATCAATGGTTCTGATGAGCTTGCCAGAGTCTTGGTAGTTTTCAAGGTCCAGTCTGGAGACTCTCCAAGGGGTAAGCTTCAGTGTGGTATCCATCTGGTGGGAAGGGCCAAACAGGCAAACATTTTTCAGATGTCTGTAGAGTGTCTATGCTGGTTGCTTGCTGGTTTACTAAAGCAGACTCATACTGTTGTGTTATCCACCCTTAGTGATAAGGAAACTGAGGCCTGAGAAGTTAACTGGAAATAAACAGAGAGAATCCCATTGATTCTGAGTTTTTTGGGTTTGTTTGTTTGCTTGATTTTTTCTTTCTGTCTTTCCTCCTTTCTTCTCCTCCTCCTTCTCCTCCTCCTCTTCCTCTTGTTGTTGTTGTTGTTGTTGTTGTTGTTGTTCTTCTTCTTCTTCTTCTTCTTCTTCTTCTTCTTCTTCTTCTTCTTTGTCTTCTTCTTCTTCTCATACTCCTCCTTCTCTTCCTTCTTTTGCCACAAGGGCTCACATATCCCAGGCTGATCTTCACCTCTCTGTATAGCTGAAGATAATCTTGACTTTCTGACACTTCTGCCTTTCCCTCTGAGAGCTAGGATTACTGGGGTGCACCACCATGCCTAGTTAATACAATGCCGGAAGTTGGACATGAGGCTTTGTTCATGGTAGGTTACATTTTACCATCTAAGCTACATTCTCTGTGAGTATTCTGACATTCTCAGGGGATGTTCCTAGAGGAAGTAGTGAAAAGAGGCATTTCTCTTCCAGGGAGCCACAGAGGCAAGCATCTTGACATCCCCAGGGGGAGTAGTGCAAGAACAAATTTCTGGTGTGGGAGGATAATCCTAAGCTCCCAAAGTAAACATTCAACAGTTTACTTCAAACATTCAAAGTAAACATTCATCACACACAGAAGTGTCTTGAAGGTGACTTGGCTCCTGTGCCAGCTGAGGGTTGAGGTTCTACTGCAGACAAGAGCTGTGTGCTATGTAGGCAGAACAAAGAGATCTACACAGGTCAGGATGGAGCAGTGCATCGCTGGACCTTTGGATGGGGACACTCACTCAAGACAGAGTGGGGAACATCAAGGTTGAAATTTCCTCTACCTGGACAAGGCAGTAGAATAGAAATAGAGTGGGTTGCCTCCTTGGTACATGAGATTGACTGATACTATCTAAAAGAGACTCTGCTCTCTGGGGAGGCAAAGGAGTATTAAACCTGGGGATCTGTGATGGACCAAAGGTCCTCCAGGCATTTTTTTTTTTGTTAGGTGGATGTCTGACATATGACTCAGAATGGGCTTCACTCTAGCTATGACATGAATCTCCTCCCATGAACTGGCTGTAGGACACACCAAGGCCAGGTGAGAATGTCTAAATGATAAAGAGGGACTTGCTACAATGGCTTACAGAATAGAGGCTGAGTAGTTCAATAGCGTCCATTAACATCATGCTAGAGAGTTTGAGAACCTGGCAGCTGCTCAGTCCATAAAGGCTGAATGCCTCAGTATTCCTGATGTGGTGCTAAATGACTGGAAGATGTCTGAGAGACAGTGGTATTCAGTTCATATAGGGGAGAAGAAGGAAAAAGGAGGAGGAGGAGAAATGGAAGGAAAAGGAGGAGGAGAAGAGGAAGAGAAAGAAGAAGAGGAAGAAGAAGAGGAAGAAGAAGAGGAAGAAGAAGAGGAAGAAGAAGAAGAAGAAGAAGAAGAAGAAGAAGAAGAAGAAGAAGAAGAAGAAGAGGAAAGATATACTTATCAGAAAGAGCAAGGGGAGGCAAGCAATCCCTGATGTTTTCCTCAGATCTCTTTATATCTATGCTAGCCCTATTCTACTCTGGTGTAAGAGCTTTCTCCCCTAAGTTAATTATTCCTGGAAATGTTCTCAGAGATTTCTCAGAAGCATGTCTATTAGCTGATTCCAGATCCTGCAAAGTGGACAATCACCATTAACCATCAGAGGGCATGGGGCTTACTAAGAGAAATTAGGTAGTGATGGTGAGGTGGGAGGAAAGGAACTTGGTTAGATCTCAAGGGTGGTTGAGAAGAGCTTGGTTGGATAGTAAAGTATAAAGTGTCAGAATTCTTGACTTAACATGGGCTCAGGATGAAGTTTGATTAAGGAGGGTTCTTGGTAAGTACTCAGTCTGCATTTGTGCTGAATAAGGAGACACATTTGATGTGGAAGGGAGGGAGGATGTGGAGCACCTTAATTCTGTGCCCATCTTAATCCTAGTCTGAGTTGTGGAACCTGATAGGCAAACATCCATAAATAAACACGTTTTTGCAGTTTAACTGGAGCTGGACTGTCCTGGTTAGTTTTCATTGTCAATTTGACACAATGTAGAAAACCTGGGAAGAGCGGCTTCAGTTGATGAAATATCTTGATCAGATTGGTTCAATGCCTGTGAAGTTGTCTTGATTGATGACTGATGTGGGAGGGCTCAGTTCAGTGTTTAGTGGTACCATTCCCAGGGTATAATAAACCTAAGCGAGCATGAGCTAGCAAGCACAGTAACAAACAACTTTTCTCCTTGGTTTTGGCTTTAGTCTGTGCCCTGAGTTCTCTCCCCAGTGGATACTCCTGGAAGTTTATGCAGACAGAAACTCTTTTCTCCCCTAAGCTGCTTTTGACCAGAGTGTTTTATCATAATAGTACAAATATCATGGCAGGCAGGGGTTCAGCCAGAGTTAGTCAGACTGGATCAGACTTCCGAGAGTCTGATGCCAGGCCATTATTGCCAGTATACTCAAACACCGTACAGTTTGGAAAAAGTTTCAGCCTTTGATGTAATCCCCACTGCACAAGGAGGTGTATTGCATTGAAATTCAACTTAAAGTACATGTCATTTCTTCCAAGAACGTGGCTCCTAGAGATAGCCTACTTGTATGAGCCGAAGGGCCTAAGGAAGGATCTGGCATAGTCTTGGCCATACAAATAGCTAGAGGTCATCTGACCTATTAGCCATCTCAGGTCCCTGTTGTGAGAGCTTGAGAGAGCCCCTGGCTATACAGATAATACAAGGGTGATTTAGACTAGTAGCCACTTCCAATTCTGGTTGTGGAAGCTTGCTTTGGCCTGGACCTTCAGATTACATAGATCACTGTGTTATTAATCACCTCCAAATCCTAGTTTTTTGAGTAGAAAAACAAGTCTTATGTCCATTCCTTTAAGAGGAAAGTCCTACATAGAGATCTGTGCTCTTTGCTCTTCTAGAGGTCCTGACTTCAATTCCCAGCAACCATACTGTGGCTTGCAACCATCTATAATGGGATCTGATGCCATCTTCTGGCATGCAGGTGTACATGCAGATAGGACACTCATTCACTAAATAAGTCTTAAAAAACAAAACAAACAAAAAATAAGGGGAGAAAATTGAAACCATCAGTAAAAGGGTTACTTAGAAAGCAAAAGATAACTCCACCCAGTTTCTTGTTTTAAATAGGTGTATGCAGTAGACTTAGAATCAGTAGGACCCACATGGGTGTGTGGATTCTGTGGTGGCACACTCTCCGGGCATCAGACACAATCTGGTCTGTTCTAGGACATTTTTTACCTGAAGCAAACTTCTTCTGAATGAGAACACTGTGTATTTACTTCTTAAACAAGAGTGTAAATCTAAGGAGGCCAGGGAAGTCACAGTGACCCAAAGACACTTGCTGTCTTCCATGTTGGACACAGAACATTGCTTGGCACCACTTCCACATGGAGCTTGGCCTCGACAGTCAACCTCTGTGTTCAGTTATTCCAGACAAATGACCCACAAGATCGTCTCCTTGTCACCTTGCCAGATAAAACACAGGGCACCCAATTGTGCTCCTTGAGAGAAACAATGAAAATCTACTTCTTAGTCATCTGACAACTGATCTGGACAGCCTACATTTTTCTCTGCTAAACCCGCAATCTTACCACAAATGGCTTAGTTTTCCAACTTCCCTCTTTAAAATATAAGAGTTCAGCAACTCCCGGTTTATATTCTTGAGAACTCTGCAGAAGATTTTGGAAAGACATAAATTCCTTCCCCACAGTTTCTTAGGTCCCTGGAAAGAATGTATTCATACACAGGGTATCTGAACAATAAACATACCACAGTATTTTAGCCTAAAAAGAGGGTAAATATTTAGCATGGAAATCTTGCTTTGGGTATTGCTTACTTCAGGGAAGCTTGTTGATCCCCAAATGTTCCCAGAAAGATGCTACTGGGAGAAAATGGTACTTTAAGAAGGGGACTGAGAAGAAGGTCATTATTAAATTCTAGAGTATGTGTCCTTAAAGAGGGCAGTGGAATTCTGTCTCTTCTCTCATTTTCCTTCCTAGCTATTGGTTAAGTAGTTTTGCTTTGCCAAGCCTTCATGCCCTCATGCGTTATCCAAGACCAAAGGTAACAAGGCCAACTGATAATGGGCTGTGATCTCCAAAATGGTAACCCGAAATAACCTTTTCTATTTATAAACTGATTATACCAGATATTTTCTGTAGCAGCAGAAAGATGATTGGCAGAAGGGAATTACAGAGGGAGTAGATTCAAGGCACTGTAGCCTGCATAAATATGCCGATGCTTCCTTAGGCTTGTCATTACTCCATCATTCTTTTCTTTGTCAATACTGTAATTATATACGAGGCTCTGGTTAGAACCTACGGAGACAGAACCTGAGGCATTACTGATGAAGGATGCAGAAGCAGAGCATGTGATGTTGGGTAGCCAGGCCACGGTAGAGGAAAGCTAAGAAGGTTGCAGGGGTGCCGGGGGTGGGAGTTGGGGGCAGGGAGGTAGACTGGTTCCCAGAAGGGAGACTCATGGAAGAGCAGACTTTGTTGACAAGACATCAGAGGAAGACAGAGGGGAGCATGAAGCTGTGTGAAGGGAGGAACGGCTGGCATGAATAGCCAAATGTGAGCTGTGGAGCTTCCATTCTCACACTAGATCTGTGATTAGGGCAATAGGGTCAGGTTGGCAAGTTTCACTCATTATTTATTTAGTATTTGTTTCCTAGATATGGAAAAAAAAGATGAAAACTAGCTGGAATTGTGGATTCTTAATGACATTTGTGCTGAACACAACTGAAGGGAAGAAACAAAAAAGGTGAGGTGCATTTTAGAAGCAGCACAGGGCAGGTGAAAGGACAGCCCTGGGTCTTGGTTTCCTCCTGTGCAGTAGAGAGCCCATTGGTCTCCCAGGGCATGAAAGAACGAAAGGACACAATTACATTTGCTCAGTGCTTCATGTGGTGCTTGGCAGAGTTAGAACTTGTGTGGCAACACTATATTAAGAAGTTCATTCAGGAATTTGTCTCCTGTGCCAATGAGTTTAAGGCTCTTCCCCACCTTTTCTTCTAACAGGTTTAGTGTGTCTGGTTTATTGTTGAGGTCTTTGATCTGCTTGGACTTGTACAGGGTGATAGATATGAACTATTTGCATTTTTCTACATGTAGACATCCAGTTAGATCAGCACCATTTATGGTTTTGGCATCTTTGTCAAAAATAAGCTGTCCAGAGGTTAGTGGGTTTATTCCGGTTCCTTGATTCAATTCCATTGATCCACCAGTCTGTTTCTATGCCAGGTCCATGCAGTTTTTATTACTGTTGCTCTATAGTACAGCTTGAGAGCAGAGATAGAGATGCTTCCAGAAGATCTTTTATTGTACAGGACGGAGGAAAAGGGTACAGGCAGTCCTTTCAGTGGCCTAGGGAAAAGGGGTTGGGGGGAAGAGGAGGAGGGGGTAGGACCGGGAATAGATGAGTGAGGGGGCTACAATCAGGATATAAAGCGAATAAATTGTGAAAAATAAGACGTCATGTATATGTGCACAGATATATGTATTCAACAGTAATAAAGGAAAGGAGGCTGCCAAAAAAAAAAGTTCGAAGTCGAATATTTTTAGGCTGTGAAAAATCTGGATTCTATATCCCCCAAACCACCCCCTCACCATTACCTAAGCTAGAAATCAGTGTTCCCTTGACTCCAAGTGCATACACCCCTAATCCGACGTTGGGTTTGGCACACCCTCAGGCCTCTACCTCAACAGCAGCCTTCTCACGCCATCCTGCTAATTTCTTCTCGTTTCTTCAGCATCCAGGAGTAGAATATGGCCCCAAGGAATAGTATCTGGAAGATAATTAAACTGATTGTTTTTAAAGCATGTTATGCATTTCATGTCTGTTGTTCCCAGAATACAGGGCTGGAGGACATTTATACTAATTAATTGCACTAATTATTACAGATGTAGAGGTTAGGGCTACTTTAGCATATTATTCAGATTTATGCAAAATAGATGGAAATGACATAATCACCGCACTCTAATACAGTTAGAGTGGTGGCTTCCACCCAGGGAATGTGTTTAGAAGACTGCATTGGGATTCTTGCTAAGCTTGGGTTTTAACAACTCAGAGGGAGCTCACACCTCTCACATCCTATTTAACAGATTCTGTTAGGTCTGGCAGTTGAGAAGCTAGTGGCATTTTGGGTTCCTTTTGGTAATCTTATTGATCAAGCTTAAATATGTGAATATCTGACACAAATAAAGAAAAAAGAAGAACTTTAGAAAAAGTTGTGAAAGTGAATGTTTTTCACTGTGGTATAACACAGATAACCGACAAAAAATAAAAATCTAAAGGAGGGTTATTCTTTACATAAGATAAATTAGTACAAATGAGAGTTAAGTTAGGATACAGGTAACAATATCAAAGTCCCATGCTTTGCTCTCTAAAATAATCTCCCTTTGGATAGATGAAACGCCAGCTTTCTTGGCATATTTAAAACGTGACTTATATCTGGAGAGCGAGCAGGTCACAGGTGGACTTGGAAGTTATTTGAAGAAGTGTTACATAAAGCATTATCATGTAAGATACTTATTGTATGGCTGCATTGCGATTGTGGATTGAGGATGGTGCCGAAGTGGACCTCAAGGGGAAATGTGAACTTGGCCTTGGCTAAGAAGAATCGTTGCTTTTCTGTCTATAGGATACATGCAGCAAAGAGACACGTTGGGAAACTGAATGGGAAACTGCGGTGCTAGAGAACGTTTGAGAGAAGGGACAATGAATCAGATTTGAGAAAACAAGACTCAGGGACCGCAAACCACTGAGTGTTGGATGCCGAGAAAGGACAGCGCTGGGCTCCTTGCTGCAATGTTCAAGTGAGAATATGATAAAGGGATGGTTGGTCACAGCAGTACCAGCTATTCAAAACTTAACATGTGCTAGAAACTCCCTTGGAGATTTTAGTGTTATTTACTTGCCATTGTTGTGCATGTATGTGCCGTGTGGATAATGGGTGTGTGAATCTGGGTGTGCTCATGCTACAGCACATGTGTGTCACAGGAGTATGTACAGGAGTCAGGAGTTGGTTCTCTCCTTCTACCAGATGGTTTCCGGGCATGGAACTCAGGTTATCTTGCCAGGCATGCCTTGGGTGTTTTCAATAGACAATCAGTTCCAGGAAGCTCTTGAGCTGTAGAAATATTTTTGCTTTGTTTTATATCCTAAACAGCTTTTCAAAGCCTCAAAAACAACTTACAAGTGTTAACAAACCCAGATACGTTGACTCTAAAATTCAGGCCTTCAAATGATTACACACAGGCATTGGAAAGTTCTGTAAGTCCTGGGAAAACTCACCCATCACAGAGCCTTTGAGAATTATGAGACATTGCTAAAATATTCAAGGTAATATTTGGTGACAGGGAAAGCATATTTGGAAAAGACTGACTTAGTCGCATTGGATAATCCAATGAAGATCAGGGTAAATATCGGGGAACTTTGCAACCTTCACATTGGTAATTCTGTAGCAATTTGTTATTGGACTCCTACAGTGATATCACTTTTGACACAAAGACCTAGTTCCCAGATGTGTCATGGGTACTGTAGATTAAAATGACACTGTTTTCTGATATGAAATAGGTGAGTGAGCCAAATCAGATCTTTTCTCTTCATAAGTTGGTTGTCTTTGGTTTTGTTGCAGTATCAGAAAGCTGATTAATACATGGGCATCTGAGCCTGTCCCCAACCTGAAGCCTTCACTAGCTGACATCACCCCGCAGTGCCGCCCTGCAGATCTTTGACCATGTGCTTCCCAGCTGGGTCTCTCTGTCTTTGTTTCCAGCCTCATGATTGAACGGTTTAATTTAGCTGTCATGAAATATCTTTCTACTATAGCAGTGGGTTTTGGTAATTTGTATTTGTATTGTCATGTACTTTGGAAATTTTAATTTGGCAAATCCCCCTGTGATACAGTATATATGGAAAGCCACATAAGAGAAAATTATACTGTATTGATTTCTTGGGATCTAATTGTTCTCTTGGGGTTTTGGTGAATTGGATTGTCTTTTTTTTCCTTTTAGATATATTCTTGTAAAAATATCCATAAAATTACTAACAACATTTTTTTTTAAATCTATACAATATATTCTGGGTTGTTTTGTTGACCGAACAATGTAAACTTGGCAGGCTAATTTTATTGTATTACAATTTGGTAGATGGCATGGAACATATTTTTTGGTTTGAGAGCAGTTTTCAGCTTATCTAAGATGGATGGTTAGGGGGATGGAGAGATGGCTCAGCGGTTAAGATGACTGGAGCCTGAAAAGTCAGTCATCTCCACATAGAATGTAAGATTTGGAATGAGTCTTTAAGAATGAACAAAACATAGAAAGGAGAGGGGATAGAAGGGTAAAATGATGTAGGGAAGCAAGATGAGGCAAGGCATGTGGGCTGGGGCTCTAGCCAAGATGTGGGGAAGGTGGGAGAAAATCCAGGGCCCAGGCACAGCAGCCTTGAATGTCACCTGAGGAAGGAGCACTGCTATTACAGAGGACCCAGGCTCGGTTTCTAACACCCACATGGTCATGACAACCATCTGTAACTAAATCTAGGGCATCTACTACCCTCCTTTGTCCTTCATGTACAGGGCACACACACACACACACACACACACACACACACACACACACACACAC